>NC_058159.1:9843928-10143928 GCF_020080835.1 Cotesia glomerata | reverse complement strand
AATTTAATATAGCTTTTCTAGTCCTCTAAAGTATTGCTACTGTAGGAATACGTTTTGCTGTAGCAGCGATCTACGAGTAGCTGTCTCGTAGATGGCTCCAGCAGTAATATTTTTTTTTCCGCGTGACAACGCTTTGTCAAAAATGAATAATTTTTGTATGAAAAAATGTATAGCTTTGTTCTAGCCGGTGATGAATAGTTTCCGTTTATTTTAATATTGTATATTCATGTATACACTTTAAAATTGATCAATAACACAGCGCTTTAACAAATGATTTGTAAATTGATTCAATATAAAAAAAAAAAATCATTTATCTTCAATATCAATTTTATTCGCATGCATTCATAAGTATGTATGCAAATATCTAATGAACTAGTTTATCTGCTCTAATAATTTTTATTTCATAATTAAGACTGTAATAATTAATAATTATATAATTATACTTATTAATTCAGTAACTTTTTTTTTATTATTGACCTACAATCAATAATTTTAAGCATCGATGAAACTATTCATGCATAATGTATTAATGGATATTTAAAATATTTATGTTTTAGGTAAGCTTCTACATTCTACATTTCCCTATTAGCCTGTAATAACGAAATAAATGATCAATTGTAACGGCCGTATTGAAAATAATATCCCTGTTATACAAGGGTAAGTAACGTCATTCATAATTTAATTCTATATCCATTATTTTCACAGATTAATTACAAAATTGGTAACTACACTGAAAAAAATAATCGGTAGAGGCTACCGATTGGTAATCGGTAGAGGTTACCGATTTTTTTTCGGTAGAAGCTACCGATTTTTCGGTAGAGGCAACCGATTAAAATCGGTAGAGGTTACCGATTTTTTTTTCGGTAGCCTCTACCGATTTTAATCGGTTGCCTCTACCGATTTTAATCGGTTACCTCTACCGATTTTAATCGGTTGTCTCTACCGAGAAATCGGTAGCCTCTACCGAGAAATCGGTAGCCTCTACCGAGAAATCGGTAGCCTCTACCGAGAAATCGGTAGCCTCTATCGAAAAAATCGGTAACCTCTGCCGATTTACATTTACCAAAGAAATAGTTTTTGGGGCCTATAACTAAAGTATAAATGACATGTCAACATGATTTTCATGTGACAGCAACATGATTTTCATGTGTTAGTAACAAAATTTTTATATGGCAGGCAATCCTTTATTTATAAAATATATACAAAATTCATGTGAGTATTCAAATGAAAGGTCTTGATAAGTGTAATACCAGAATAAGCTTTTATCGTTAAAAATATCATTAGTGGATAAAATACAAAGTCATTTTTTTATTATTGACATTTTTTGAAGTATAAACTCATCCTGATATTACTCTCATTAAGACCTTTCATTTGAGTACGCACACGATTTTTTTCATACATTTCATATGTATATTTTTCATATTTGTAAAATATATAAAATATAAAAAAAATTCATGTGGGTCAAATGAAAGGTCTCGATAAGTGTAACATCAGCATGAGCTTATTTCGTTAAAAATGTTAATATTTCACAAGATACAATGTCGTTTCTTTATTATTGACATTTTTTAAGATATAAGCTCATCCTGATGTTACACTCATCAAGAGCTTTTATTTGAGTACCCACATGCATTTTTGATATATTTTTCATGTAGGGGAGGGGGGGGAATGGAGTACTTAAGAAACCGTTATGATTTTAAGGACTTAAATATGCTGATTTTTCTCGTTTTCAGTCGTAATTGAAAAAAAATAATCAAATTTCAAGTTGCCGTAGAAAAAAAATTTTTTTTTGCGGGCAAAATGGGGTACCCCCTGAAAAAGTGAAAAAAAATTTCATCATCCGAAAATGAAATGTAGTTAAAAAAATAACATTTTCTTATCGATGTCTACCAAAGAACCCAGAGAGATGAACAAATCACCCAAAAAAGAAACATTGTTATAGTTGACGCAATATACTTCTAACAAAAATTGAGGTAGCAAAAAAAATTTTTTAATTTTGTAGTAATTTTTGACGGGTTTGGCTTGAGTAAAAATAATATCAAGATAAAAAAAAGAGTTCCGTTGAGAAGATTATAATTTTTGGATCTCCCGGTGAAAAATTTTTTAGACATAGTTCTCACGCAATTCCAAGCAATAGCACGAAAAAAAACATTCGTAATTTTTTTGCACTCTCTTTCTTGGTTTAGGGATTCAGGAAAATTTTTTCAAGTTGAATGATCTTGTAGGCCTGAAGATCTTACTTTTTTAAATTAAATATCTCACAAGCCCACCAAATGATTTTGAAGAAATTGGCGGCCTCTGACACAGTTTTCTGAGCACTGATAGTTAAATTATGACATCAAAAATTATCGGAGAATAAATTTCGAAGTTATTTGAAACAGACATTCTTTTAGAATGGTGATTAGTTTACACAGAAAGAAAGGTTCACTTGAGCCAAGAAAATATTTTTCTTCCTAATTATTTCCTTGAACGAAAAAAAAGGTTTCTTTTTGACACAAGAAATTTCACTTATTCCAACAAAATTAACTCTCTTGTTTTAAGAAATATGTATCTTGAACCAAGAAAATTTATTTAAGTCAAAAAAATCTTCTTGTTTTGAGAAAATTCAGCCTCTTGCTCCAAAAAATTAAATATAAAGATAGAAGTAAATTTTCAATAATATTTTTATTGATTAACATATCAAATGGGAAGATCAAATAATATTGAATCATTTTTTTTCATTCAATATGTATAATTGCACGCTAAAATAATATAAAATGGGTATCATATATTCAAGAGAAAAATTTTCTCAAGGTGAGAAAATTTTTTTCTTAGCTGAAGTAGGTAGCATTGCTTCCCTATCTAAGTATTTAAGTATCTAAAAATCTTGATCAAATGTAAAAATTTATTGCATCAAGAATTTATGATAATTTGAATTAAGAAAAAATTACTTCCACCAAGAATAGAATTTCAAGAAAAATTTTTATTTCGGGCAACACAACTTCAGTCTTCCTTTAGGCACCTGAAAATTTTCTTGAACCAAGAATTTTGTTCTCCAGTCAAGAAATTTTTCTTTCTGTGTAAGATTTTTCTTCGACACATTAGAGGTTTACACTCACATACTCACACGCCGACAGATATCCTCGTAGGAATATTAAGAACTAGTTCCTAGGACATTAAAAATGTGAAGATCAGATTAGAACTTGATTTTCGAAAACTGGCATGGAACCAATTACTCCCCGATTTTTTTTTTTTTTAATCATTCTTTTGTAAAGCGAGAACTTAAAAATTTAGAAAAAGTAATCGTAGATGTGAAAAAAAATTTATTACGATGCACAATGACGATAAAAATTACTGTAAGAAAAGTTAGAAAAAAAAAATTTTTTTTCAGTAGAGGTTACCGATTTTTCGGTAGAGGAAACCAATTAAAATCGGTAGAGGCTACCGAGTGGAAATCGGTAGCTGCTACCGAAAAAAAATCGGTAACCTCTACCGATTTTAATCGGTTGCCTCTATCGAAAAAAAAATCGGTAACCTCTATCGAAAAAAAAATCGGTAACCTCTACCGATTACCAATCGGTAGCCTCTACCGATTATTTTTTTCAGTGTAGTTGATGCTCGAATATTTAAATTAAAAATTATAAGCTCTTTATATCTCTTCATTAACCGTTCCCATATTATTTTGCACCAGCCACTAAATTTATATCTCTTTAAATCTCAAAATGTTTCGATAGAAAACTGCTTTTAATTTTAACAACCTCCAAATTTTGCTTTAATCCACTTCTTTGTGATTAATTCAATTCCATAATTTCAATTTTTTTCTGCAAATAACGATTACACTCAAAACTAATAAATGATTGTACCTGCTTTATAAAATATAAATATAGCTCGACGTAATAAGTATGCATTTCACTGACTAACAAGATCATCACATTCGTTAATTTAATTCATTTCATGAATATCGCAAGCTTTTTCAGTCATTTCTCTTAATGTATATTAGTATCATCAAGTAAAAAGACTCAACTATTAGCTATATTAATTTTAAATTCAAAAGTTTAAATGACATAAAAGGAGAAGCTTACTTGAAGTAAGGAAATTTGTTTTAAGACCTAAACAATTTCGCAGCAAGAAAACATTTTCTTGGGGCAAGAAAATTAGTTCTCTTGCAGAGAATTTTCTCCTTCTGCGTAAATGTTTTCATAATATCCCTTTAAGATGATTATAAATGGTTTTGACGGTACATTATTAAATAATTTACTCTCATGATGATATGACATTTTTTTTTTCTGATGTATTTTTGTCGATCTCAGACGGAAACTGGCAAATGATCATTTAGATAGTAGCCTAGCGCAGTTACAACATTGTAGACCAAATAACTAAATTATAAATTTTTAGCTTGCCATTGATTAGTTTAATGGTTGTTATTATCAAAAGTTAGTTGACTGTATACTTTGTGTAAAATTAACCAGGGTCAAATCTGTAATAACTGGATTTATTGATTATCAGATTATCAACTTTAAATTATTTCTTTATTATACTAGACATGAAAATCGAAAGAACTTCGGAATGTGAATTAATTCAACTGTGAAAAGTGACTAGACACCATTTCAGTAATTTAATTATGTCATTTGAATTAAAGAATAACTAGTGTCATCCGGTCTATAATCTAAGTTAGGAATATTTCGAAAAAGTTCAAAATTTAAAATGTAAGACAGTTATTTAGAAAAGGAATAAATGATTGATCCTAAATAAAAAGGTCATCCTCAAATTTATTTTGCTACTTTGTGAACTCGAAATTCTTAAGAATATACCCGTTAATGAATAATTAAATTCTATAAGTTTAATAAAGTAAAACGTATTTTTTTAGAAAATTCGCTTTTTCAAATGTTTTAATTACTTATGTGACCATGAAAAATGACATAATCGATAAAAAAATCGATGAAATTTTTCAAGTTAATATAATCACTAAATAAAAAAAAAAAATATAATTCGAACAGTTTTGGATTGTAAGAGCTCTTGAACAAACCAATGAATTTCGACCGAATTCGCGACATTTGCCGCAATTTGTTAAATGTAATGAAAGTTAAAAAAATAATCCAGAAAAGTTTTCTAAAGAGCATACTTTGAAATATATTTTTAAATTTTTGCTTAGATCCAATGCATGTCGCTGGACCACCAAATTTATTCCTTTGATTGAAATGATAAGGTCATAAATTGGATGCATCTAGAAAACATGAAAAGAAAATTAAAATCTCTCTGACAAAAAATTAGTTGTTGAACAAAAAAAAAGTTTGGAAAATCCAAAAGTGCATGATTCATAATGCTCAGTTGGCTGTAAAAAAATTTTTTTCTCAATCAATAATAAAATTATGTTGTTATTATTAATATTGTTAATTTTTTTTACATTTTAATGTTTTTTCGTTTTTTTAATCTATAAAATCGATCTTCAAAGGTAACAGAATTATTCTCTATTAAATTCTCCATCTGATGATGTACAATTCATTTAAGTCCGTGGACTGATAAGAGTGTAACAATAAATACAGTAGCCGAAAAGAGGCAAAAAGAATTTTTTGGTGGTAAAGCACTCTAATATTTCACATTAAGTCGTACAAAAAAAGTAAAATATTAAATGTTGATTTAATTTCAAATGTTTTCGGAAGAAATTGATTTGTAACAATTTGATTGCACATTTCAAGTCAAAGTTTTTAAAAGCCAACTTGAAGACAGATTTGAACATTGCATAGAATCACATTCAATCTGATCTATCAAACTTACAGATTGTGATATAAATTTTATTGACGTTTGTGAATTTAATATTTTTATCGGAAGAAACAACCAAAGTTCAATGACCAAATAAAGACATTAAAATAAAAAAATGAATTACACCAATAGATATCAATTATTTGAAGTATTTATTGATAAAAATAAAGTAATAACTTTTATTTTATCTATGACTCGTATGTTGTTCACGTTTAGCTCTATGAAACTTCTCTATCTAAAAGTGAAGTATTGACACGATGAAACAATACCATTGTATTGTACTTTCTCGAGAAGTAAGATAAGAGTTAAAGTTAAAGTGAGAATCATCAGACGATCTTCTATTGTCATTGGTGATGTGGTCGTCACTGTGTTGGTTGTTGTGGCCGGAAGCACAAGTCTAACCATGAGGAGTGCACTTTCTTGTACGTCAGCCCACTCGAGCTTGCCCACGGGTATGACGTCGGAAGAAGTTGCCTCCGTGTTCCATCACTTTTCCCTTGCTTCTTTGTGGAATAGCGTCAAGAAGATTCGCTGTTCTCGTTTTATCCTCCTTATTTTTATCCTTACGTTTTTATTTCCTTTATTCTCTTTACTATGCTTTTAACTCTGTAGAGACCAAAGACACATCACGAATCAAGTTTCTCTTGTAGTAATCTATATGTTTTATGTGCAATAGAGCCTTTATCTATCATTTGTTTCTTATATCTACTGCATATCTAGACCGCGAAATCGTTCAAATGTGCTTTGCAGCCCCTCTAATATTTTCCGATGACTCATTCGACTTAAATTATTTCTAGCTGTTCTACACGGAAAGAACAAAAAGACACTGCATATCCTCCTATAGTATACTCCGTGATATCTGTGGTGAAAAAAAATTTCAGAAGATAGCCAATATACTTCAGAGTATACTAAATTATTTTTGGATTATACTCCGTGCAGTCTCCGATTTAATTGATTAATTTTTCTGGTTATATCACGTAAGATTACACGGGATATAATCCGAAAATATAATTTTATTCCAAATCAAAAAACTAATCCTTAAATTAATAAGTTTAAAAAAAAATAAATTAAACAAAAAAAATTTTAATTTAAAATTAAAAAATTAAAAAAAAAATTTAAAATTAAAAAAAAAATTTTAAATTTAAAATTAAAAAATAAAAAAAAAATTTTAATTTCAGTGTGGTACTATTTTTTAAAATAAGATGTTAATGAATACCAATCTTCATCTTGTTTTAAAAAATAGTACCACACTGAAATTAAAATTTTTTTTTGAATTTTTTAATTAAAATTTTAATTTTTTAATTTTAAATTAAAAATTTTTCTTTTAAATTCATTTTTTTTTTAAACTTATTAAGGCTTAGTTTTTTGATTTGGAATAAAATTATAATCTGTATTATTCATTATAATATACTTATTATTCATTCATATTATTCATATATATTTGATTGCAAAATGCACTTGAAAATGATAATGTAAAAATAGGTACTATCGGCAGATAGATTCTAGTTAAATTCCAAATGGACGCCACTTCTATGTAAGATGGGACTGACGAACATGCGCGCGGTACTGACAACCATCTGAGACAAATAAATCTCAAATGGCTCTGAGCTCCATCTCGGATTGAATTGAAATAAACGGAAACTGTACCTATTACAGTCTACATAGAAGTAGTAACCATTTGTAATTTTTTTTCACTATAGATGGAACTAGGTTCTGTCCAACATGGAAACCAGTTAAATCTCGTTTTTTCCGTGTATGAACAGGTTAGATCTTATTGTCACAAGTATAAACGTAAAAACATTCGTCTTGTACACTATTTTTATATAGCTTGTAATTGTAATAATTATAACGGCAAAAAATATTTCTACATAGCAAAAAATATAAATAGTCACACACTAATAATTCACTGATTATATTTTATTAATGTTCAATATGCTGATGGCTGTAACTCACAAATTGTAAACAACACTTCACACGCAGGCGCTAGAAAAAAAATAGCGGAGTCATGGTGGGCATAATCCAAATGTCGACCAAGTATAATTCAATTTACAAGAGATAATTTTTCGGATTATATCCCGTGTAGTCTTACGCGATATAACCAGAAAAATTAATCGATTAAATCAGAGACTATACGGAATATAATCCAAAAATAATTTAGTATACTCTGAAGTATATTGGCTATCTTCTGAAATTTTTTTTCACCACAGATATCACGGAGTATGCTATGGGGGGATATGCAGTGTCTTTTTGTTCTTTCCGTGTATACTGCAATAAAATAAGTTAAAATATATTTTGTCATCCAAAAAATGTATTCATCAATAATCTTAATATTCAGTATAGTAATCATTTTTATATCTTTAGAATGTGAGTATAGCAAATTATGGGTGTTAAAGACTATGTTAATATGTGAACAAAATATTTTCCAGCGGAACTAATTACACTAACTTTATTTGTAAAGCTCAAATTTTCGAATGCAAGGACGTGTTTTTTTTATTGAATCATGATTTTAGAAGAACTTTTTTTCGTGCTATAAAAGAGAATTTTGTGGTAGCGTCAACAATCTTTATGCACTGAAAAAAAAAAGTTATATCCAAACAAAAATTTTGTGACTCAAAAAATTGTCAGAAAAATATCGATAGCTGTTGCCATTCTCATAAAGAAACAAACAAACAGCTTCACTTGAATTAAATATATATAACTTTAATCAATTCGATCAATTCTTTAGACAAAAAAGAATTCTTCAGACAAAACAGTACACTCTCAGAAATTTTCAAGAATATTCTTTCTCGAGTCAAATATATAAATCCTCAATAGAAGTTTTTTTTTTGTCAGTGAATTGTAGTTTTTATACAATTAATATGATAGTAATTCTTACCATAATACGATCATAAGAATTACCATCTTGATGGTTATTTTTACCGTCGAATGTATTCGAATCTAACATTCATATGAACACTGTTATGCATTAATGTGTTAAGTACTATGAAAATCTTATGTACTTAACACACTATTGCATAACAGAGTCCATATATGAAGCACCATTGTACAATAATTATAAATATTAAACTTTTTCAATTAAATTTACTTGGACGTCAATTAATCTCCATCTGTGGGTTTTTTGTAGCCAAAATAACAAATAAAATACTTGAAGAATCAGTAAGAGCTTTTTTTTAGTCGCATCCAGCAAGTGACACTATCTGTAAAAATAGAGTGCCAAATTCAAGAGGTCATTCTACTTTGGATGCATGAAAAATAACATCATTTTTGTTGATTTTTTTTAAGAATACTGTTATGTTTATTAATATAAAACTTTTTAGGCTCAACAAAGACATTTATAAACTACAAAAAAAAGAAGAAATTTTATTGATTTTAACCCCCTTTTAAACGAAAAAATGTCAGGTAAACATGAGTTCTCAAAAAAATAGGTAAATGTGCACTGTTGAAAAAATCTCAGAAACTTCTCAACCGATTCGTAGGAAATTTTAACTACATATTCTGTGCACTTATTGCTATACTCCCTAACGTATTTTATGTCAATAAACATAACAGTATTCTTAAAAAAATCTGGAAAACGGTTGACCCTAAAGGCCATCCCTGCAACTTCCCGCCAATCCCATACCTAAACGCTTGAAATTGCACTTATGACGTTTCAGAGCTCTTCGAGCTCAAAAATAAATTTGTGTGTTATTTTGAGCTCCCCGAGCTCAAAGAAATAGCTTTTGTATGCTTTTGAGCTCTCCGAGCTCAAAAGTCTGATAGAAGTTTAATAAAACAGTATTTTTTGAATTTTCAAACTGCAATCATTTCTAAATGAATGAATCGATTTTCACGCGGTTGGCAGTATTCCAAGCAGTTTGTCAGAATCTATGATATACCTTTGAACACAAACTGATCGAACTGAAAATCTTAGAGAAATTTGAAAAATTCACTTTTTCCGAATTTTTTCGACAACGATAACTCACGAACCAATCAACCAATTTTCACGTTTTGGTGGCGATCGACGTGATTTTTTGGGCTCTAATAATTATTTTATTTCGTCAAAAACGATCCAAAAAGAAATCTCGAAGTTATGTGAAAAAAACACTTTTTTCGGTTTTCTTTAGTTTTTGATAACTCTCGAACGAATCAACCGATTTTGATAGGACTGGTGGCAGTCGAGGTGGTTTTTTAAGCTTAAGAGCTGATTAGTTTTTGGAATTGATCGGTGAAGCCGTTTAAAAGTTATTCCAAAAAAACGATTTTTTGAAAATTTTATTTTTGAGATTTCTCAAAATCTAGCGAACCGAATCGATTCAAATTTTCACGAAACTTAATGGCAATGATATTCTTTGGATCACCACTTATTTCGATCCGATCGGCTGAGCCGTTCAAAAGTTATAAGAGGTTTACATACACACACACACACACACACACACACACACACACACACACACACACACACACACACATACAGCCGCACGGATACCATTGCGGGAATAGTCAGGGAAGCTTCCTGTGACCTTAAAACGTCGACATCTGATGAAAACTCGATTTTCGCAAAACGGGGTAAAACCAATAACTTCCCAATTTTTGGAAATTTTCAATTTTCTTAGCGGGAAGTTAAAAATTAACAAACATAGCGCTATTTTTTATGCATGCAAAGTAAAATGACCCCTTAAAGCACGTAAATAATATGTTTATTGAAAATCAGTTTTTTATTCAATTTTTTTTTAGAACTGTGTATGGTAATTAATACTTCTTAATCAAGAAAAATTGGTTAATATTTTATCAAACCAACGGCTACTGTCAGATAAGCAAAAGAGTAAAAAAAAAATTATTTTTATTTTATAATTTAACACGTCAAACTTAGCCTTCTTTAAGGGAATAATTTAGCGACCATGCGTCCTTCGTTGGAGATGTACAATGTTGCTTTTAATTGACAAAGTAAATGTCGGCACATCAGAACAAATCAAGTCATTTATGTCATGATATGCCTATATAATGTACGCTGAAAAAAAAAATAACTTGAATCAAAAGAAAAATTCTTGAACCAAGAAAATAATTTTGGAGAGTTTCATTGTCTTGAATCACGACGAAAAATTTTTAAATCAAGTAAAATTTACTTAAACCAAGAAAAATTTCTCGGTTTAAGAATTTTTCAACTCAACCGAGAAGATGAGTGATTCAAGTAAATTTTTTTTTCTGTGGAATCAAATTTCTTATCATGTAATACGGACATATGGACATATCAAGCCATATTAGAAAATTTGTTCATGGGTAGTTATTTGAGGAAGAACTGTATCAGGAATTGCAATCTAAAATCTTCGCTCTTTGTTTCAATTAATAGAATCTATAATCGACAAGTCGATGTCAAATAGCAAAAACTTATAAAAGTAGTATTTGATATTCTTGTTCATACCGTAAGCATTTTTTGTACTCTCTTCTCTCCCTAATCGACACATAATATGTAGTATTATGTCGCGTTCGCAATGTTTAAATCATCTTCACCCTGGTGTCAGAAGCGTCAAATTCATTTTTTTTTGTTTTTTCTTAATTCTTTTCTTCTTCAAAATTAGTGATAAATAATGATTTATTTATTTCCAACGAAGTTTTTGAATTTTTTAGCTCGATAAGAATCAATAATTTTAGGGGTGTGCGAATATCGTTCGAATCGAATCGAATCGAATATTGATATTCGAATCGAATAATTCGAATTTTCGAATTATTCCCGAATAGTTCGAAAAATTCGCGAATTATCGAAATATTACTGGATCCTCTATTGTTTCCAATTTGAATTCCATTACATCGTGTATAAAAATATTATATTTATAAATTTATTTATTCACTAGCTGTTACCTGCCCTCTCCACTGGGAACTTTATAGAATTGTATTTTTAGATTTAGACACGAAATTTAATTGAAGTATTGTTTTGACTTGCACAGATTTCAAATTCCATCGAATTAGCCTGTACGTTTTACCATGTAATTATTCTAGCTACACGGTGAAAAAAGTGTTGCTATTATAGTGATTCAGTGGATCGTGAACGTAGTATCGTGATTAGCTTAAAACAGTATTGTCATATTCACCATTCGAATACAGTTATGCTCAAAACTGTGAATACTGAATACTACGCCCAACTGTATAGTGAATATCTCAAAACGATTTTATACATATGATATTTCTCATAATTGTGAAATATATAAAATAAATAAAAATTTATGTGGGTATCCAAATGAAAGCTCTCGATGATCTTATATCTTGATAAATGTCAATAATTAAAAAATGACGCCTTATTTTGTCCATTGATGATATTTTTAATGATATAAGCTCATCCTAGAGTTACACTTATCGAGACCTTTCATTTGAATACCCACACGAATTTTATATATATTTTATATATTTCACAAATATGAGAAATATCGTATACATAAAATATATGGAAAAAAAATCGTGTGCGTACTCAAATGAACGGTTCCGATGAGCTTATATCTTAAAAAATGTCAATAATTAAGAAATACAATTTGTAAAAAATATTGATAAATTCAATTGTCGATAATAAACATGTTGGCAAAAGCGCGCTCGATTTTCTAGTTTTTTATATAAAATAGATGTCACGGAAAAAATTTGTATTAACGGAAAATTCGTCGCACTTTAAGCTAGGCAGATTTCAACTTCACATATGAGACCTGCAATTACTTTAACTGAAACTTTCAATGCTCATTTGAAATTTTTTTCTTCGTGTCAATTACTATTCATTTTTGAAAGGAAGCCACGGGAATGTTACAGTAATTGCATAATAAACGTTACAATGAATATTAGCTAGAATAATTACATGGTTAAAAGGTACAGGCCAATTCGATGAAATTTGAAATCTGTGCAAGTCAAAACAATACTCCAATTGAATTTTATGTCTAGATCTAAAAATACAATTCTATAAAGTGCTCAGTGGAGCGGGCGGGTAACAGCTAGTGAATAAATAAATTTATAAATATAATATTTTTATACACGATGTAATGGAATTCAAATTGGAAACAATAGAAGATCCAGTAATATTTCGATGATTCGCGAATTTTTCGAACTATTCGGGAATTATTCGAAAATTTTCGAATTATTCGAAACTTTTCGAATTATTCGTCGAATTTCGAATAATTCGAAAATTCGAATTATTCGATTCGATTTTCAAATCGAATATTAATATTCGATTCGGAACGAATAATTCGCAAGTTCGAATTATTCGCACACCCCTAAATAATTTCTCATTTATACACGGAAAAAATAAAACTCGAAAAATTACAGTATATAATGCAATGTGGCGCTTCGTGATGAAAACTGGAAAAATTACGGTTTCAGATTGTAATTATTACAGATTTTATAAGAATTACATTGTAGAATGTAATATTTACATTGAAACCTCTAAATATTAAATTAAAAAATTGAATTTAGAAAAATGTTATTTCAAACTGTAATTTTTGTAGTTTTGATTACGACGGGACCGATTTTACATTTTATACTGTAATTTTTCGAGTTTTCTTTTTTCCGTGTACCTAATAAAAATCTTTATTGGGTATAGTTTTCTTATTGTTGAATAAACAATCAAAAGTTCTAAACTTTTGATTTTCAAACTTCTTGAAAGAACTCCGAAGATTAAGTAAATTACAAAACATGAGTAGCAAAACTTAATATTTGTATAACTGCATTAAAAACTTGAGTTATTTTTCTCAAATGTTTCACTTTAATAATTAGTTTTTCATCCAAGTTTCGTGGTACTTGTTAATATTGATGAGCTAGACGTCATACCCATTCGTTATGGAGAGTTGAGTAAAATAAGAGGGTGAGTAAAGATATTAGAGTAAATTACACTTAGTTCACTTTGGAGCACATAGGTAGTTAAAGTGTAGTTCGGACTTTATAGTTTATATTGATAGTTAACGATCGAAGATACATCGTTGACTTCCTTTTTTTTAACTTCTCATAATGTAGTATTTTTAGATAGTTTATAATACTTCTTTGAATTTAAAATTTATGTGCAATAATGCTGTTGAATAACCAAAAAATTTATTTTCATGATTGTTTGGTTACATTCATTCATGCGTTAAGGATAACATTGTTTAATAGCTTCAAAAATTATTATAAAGTTAGTTATTCAAGACAACAATGAATAATTATTACTAACTTCAGCCAATTATGAACACAATCAATTATTTTGTATTGGTTAGATAGAAAAACCCCAAGTTGGATAAAGCTAGCTTGGTGCAGAGTCAGATGTGACAACATAGGAAAAGCAGGAATGAAGGGCTACAGGGACTGGCAATGTCGTGTATGTCAAGGTGAAGACGAAACCCTAGAGCCCATCTTCAGATGCAGAACATTACTGAACAGTGTCAAAGCAGAGGCGAGGGACTTTGTCTTGGGATGGATCGGTAGGGAAATAGGAGCCAATTTCGATTGGCTGTTATTGCAGACACTCAAAGGTAAACCAATAAAAGAAATTTGCCAACTCATTAGCTAATTCCTAAAACTGGTGAAAGAAGGAAGTGATCCTTCGCATGAAGATCAAGATGCAGGAGCGCACCCAGACCCAGACGAAGAATAGTTGGCAGCAAAAGACAAAGATATCTAGTGCAGTAAATATTATTCTTAAATGCCTCAAAGAGGCTATATTAAATTCTATATGTTTATTACTAAGTGCTATAAATGTTAAATCTCAAAAATTTTAAATCATATTTAAAACCAAGTATAACATAGTATTAACATATATATAACATTATTAATATATATATATATATATATATATATATATATATATATATATATATATATATATATATATATATATATATATATATATATATACACAAGTAGATAAGAACGTGGCTAAGTTCGGAAAAAAGTTGGACAAGTTTGATGAAACTATGAAGTCAGTCAATGACAAGGTTGACAAACTGATTTCTAATTATGATATGTTGCAGAAAAATGTCAAGGATTTGGAGGCTAGGGTTTCTAAAATTGAGGAAGCTCAACCTGATGGTGGTAATAATCTTTTGGAAGAAGCTAGAGCTATTGCGAAAAATATTGCTAGTCAATTATTTGTGGAAGTAGAGCAAAAATTAGTAGTGATGAGTGCAGACTAGCCGACACAATCTTTGTGGAGGGGTGTGCTATTCCTTATAGTAGCACTGTAAAATACCTTGGGGTGACTATAGATAGTACTCTCTCATGGGAGAATCAAGTAACAAATTTGTGCAATCGCGCTATGAGTATTCTAGCACAACTAAAAATAAACAATGAAATATTTATTGAAAGTTTACGTATTAAGCTAGTATCTACTTTAATAATTCCTCTCTTTGATTATTGTTGTGCGGCGTATACGAATATGTCAAACAAATTATTATTAAAGATGCAGCGTAAATTGAATTCATGTGTTAGATTTATCTATAAAATACCAAAATATGAACATGTTACTCCATATTTCAAAAAGTTAGGTTGGCTAAAGCTTGCAGCGAGAAGAGACTATTTCATTGCTTGTCTGTTTTATAAGGAAATTCGACTAAATTATCGGCAGCTATTCGGCTCAAAACTAGACTTTTTGCCTGTAGCACTGCGTAGAGGTGATGTCCGACAAGACTATCTTCGTATACCGCAGGCTAATTGTGTCATGTATGATAATTCATTCTTAATTCATGGCATACGTATCTGGAATGCACTGCCAGCTGAGACTGTGGCTGTAGATAATTTGGTTGAATTTAAAAATGCTTGCTTCAATCACTTTTTTGAACATGACAATTAACAATTGCAATCTTTATTTTGGATCTTATTTAAATATTTTTTCTTATAGAATTATTGTGACTTTAAATTAAGTTATTTGTTTGTATTAAATAATCTCTTTGGATTTTATAACATTTGAAATTAAATCTAATTGTAAACCTTTAATTAGTTAAGTAATCTTGTAACCTATGTAAACCAATGTAATTTATATATTGATGGCTTTGAGGGAGCTTAGGTTCCAGAGCCAAATAAATTTTTTATCTATCTATCTATCTATCTATATACATACGATATAACGCGGCTTATCCGGACGATAGCGTCTCTAATTCATAATGGATCTTTTCCAAACTCAATACACTTAATTTTCAGTCGAATACCAAGGCCAAGTTCAAAGATGAGCTTAATCGGTCAAGTAGTTCGGAAATTACAGGGTTTCAAAATTTTCAAAATCATAAAAATTCATTTTTTGGCAGATTCTTCCGCGCATAACTTTTGAATGAAATAACTTATCGAATTTTTGTAAATTGTATTTCAAAGCCTATTGAACGAGCTTTAATTTTCATACCATTTCATTCTCCTAAACTCAAAATAACCTGTTCGTCTGTAGGTTTTTAATGAAATTTTTAGTAGATTTCATAGAAATTTAACTATTGCATTTGTCCTCATGACGCAACTTTTGAAAAATTTTGCTAGTCTATCTAAAGTTATGAGAAGTTATCTAAAGTTATGAGAAGTTTACACACACACACACACACACACACACACACACACACACACACACACACACACCATGTCGGGCTGCTGGGACTCGCATCGGGCGCCTCCCCAGGTGGCGGATAGGGGAGTGCCTGACAGATATGTCAGGTACCGAGAAAATAAAATACTCGGGGTGGACCAAACCCAGCAAAACAAACGGATATGGAAATGTCACAGAACTTTCAAACATCGTTTACCGCACAGGAGAGGGATACCTCAGTACCGGTGAGGAAAGGCGTGCAAACGGGCCTGAATTCGTCGTCATCAAGCGACCGTTAAGAAGAAATTTTTTTGAGACAAGAAAATCTTCTTGACTTAAAAAATATAACTTTATTAAACATAATTTTAATTTTGCAAAATATTTCCAATAAAGAATGTTTTCTCTCTCTGCAAAAAATTATTTTTGAAAATTTCATTTTCAAATTCTTATAATAATAATAATAATAATAATAATAATAATAATAATGGAGGTTTTACTTGTATCACCTGGGCAGTGTTTTACAAGGGAGGGTGGGGTATTATTTCTCACTTCCCTTTGTTACACAACACACTTTTTTTTTTTCCCAGCTCTACTTTGTATTTACTTCCATCATTATTATCACTTCCTTATACTCACTACTTCTTTTGACCCCACCCCCCTGCATGTCGGGATTTTTTCATTCCCAACACACACTTCTTAATGCGGCTGTGGACCGACTTGTGCCTTCTGTACCGCATTCACCCTGGTCCTTACCACTCGGGTATTGGAACAGAAACATGGGGAAACCACAGAGAAAACCCATGTTAGTACAGTCGGAGCTGGGTTAAGTCTACAGTGATTGATAAGAAATTCTTCTTTATCGACCACTGGAGCATTAGGCCCCTATCCTAGTCTGCAGAGATCCCTCGCGCTAGCCAACGCTGACTAGAGTGATCACTCATTCAAGTTGTTGCTTAAATGGGTGATCACCTAAGTCAGACGTATGCCGCCGGGCTATCTCTGCCACCTCCAGAGGCTGGCAACATTAACGCACATATTTTTATTTATAATCACTGAAAAATATTGGTGCGTGTCGGGATCGAACCCAGGTCAAATTCTTATAATTTTTTATTATTATGCTTTACTTGTACACCTCTCGGTTTTTACAAGGCTGATTCCTCTTTTTCTCCTAGCTCTACGCTTTTTCTATTTCTCATATTGGACCTCAGCAAGCCCCACCCGACACTTCATTTTTACTTTAATTTTTGCAACTGTGGACCGACTTGTGCTTTCCGTACCGTATTCACCCTGAACCTCACCTCTCAGGCTGTTGGAACAGAACCATGGGGAAACCACAGAGAAAACCCATGATAGTACAGTCGAAGCTGGGCTGAGTCTACAGTGATTGATGAGAAACTCTTCTTTATCGACCACTGGAGCATGAGGCCCCTCTCCTAGTGTGCAGAGATCCCTCGCGCTAACCAACGCCGACTAAAGTGGTCACCCATTCAAGTTGTTGCTTAAATGGGTGATCACCCAAGTCAGACGTGTGCCGCCTGGCTATTTCTGCCACTTTCAGAGGCTGGCAACGTAATGCACATATTTTTATTTATAATCACTGAAAAATAGTGGTGCGTGCCGGGATCGAACCCGGGTCCACTCATTCGAAAAGAGGACACCGAGCCGACTAGGCTATTGCCCGCCTTTCAAATTCTTATAAATTACATTAGTAGAAAATATTCGATTTTATCTTCTTCTTCTACTTCTTCTTTTTCCTTCAATAATCTCTAAGCTTTGGAGTCTTAAAAAGTTGACTAATCACAGGGATAATGGCTTATCTACTTGTCCGACCATACAAGTGTACGATCACTTATTCAACTCATATTTGATTACTAGGTTGTATTATTAGTTACCAAATTATTTTTGTTACAATTAATATCTTAAAGCAATTATCGTTCGATGAATATAGTTTTTTTTAAGTAGATTTCATAGAAATCTAACTATTGCAATGGTCCTCATGACGAAACTTTTGAAAAATTTTGCTATATTCCTACTAAACTCGACGAGCTGAGTCAGAAAATACACATGGTTTAAAAGTTTATATATGAATAGCGTCGTCAATTTACAACGGATCTTTACCAAACTTAACATACTTATTCTACAGATAGATACCGAAGTCAAGTTCGAAGATGAGCTTAATCGGTCAAGTATTTTAGAAATGCCAGGATTTAAAAATTTTTAAAATTATAAAAATTCATATTTCTTCACTTTCTAACTCGAATAACTTTTGAATACGATAACTTATTGAATCTCTGTAAATTGCATCTGAAAGCTCATTAAATAAGCTTCAATTTGAGTACCTTATCATATGTGTAGTCTCAAAATTATTTAGAAATGCCATGATTTCAAAATTTTCAAAATCATAAAAATTTACATTTCTTCACATTCTTACTCGATTAACTTTTAAATGCGATAACTTATTGAATCTCTGTAAATTGCATCTGAAAGCTCTTTCAACAAGCTTTAATTTGAGTATCATATTATTTCTGTAGTCCCAAAATTATGTCTTATTCCGCTATGCTAATTATGAAATTTGCTATTGCATTCGTTTTATAAAATTTTTAATTTAATTTTTAACTTCCCGCTAAGAAAATTGAAAATTTTCAAAAATCGGGAAGTTATTGGTTTCACCCCGTTTTTCGAAAATCGAGTTTTCAACGGATGTTGACGTTTTGAGGTCCTAGGAAGCCTCCCCGAATGTTTCCGCGATGATGTCCGTACGTCCGTCTGTGTGTGTGTGTGTGTGTGTGTGTGTGTGTGTGTGTGTGTGTGTGTGTGTGTGTGTGTGTGTGTGTGTGTGTGTGTGTGTGTGTGTGTGTGTGTGTGTGTGTGTGTGTGTGTGTGTACGGCCGTATGTAAACCCCTCATAACTTTTAAACGGCTTGACCGATTTCATCGCGGTTAGCGCCATTCGAAAGGGCTTGACTAAACTTAGATTTTGAGCATAATTTGTATCGATTCGAACTAGTAGATTTTGAGAAATCTCAAAAAAACTGCAAAAAAAAGTTTTTTGAAATGTGGTTTTTTTGGAATAACTTTTATACGGCTTGGCCAATCAATTCTAAAAACTAATCAGCTCTTAACATTAAAAAAACACGTCGATTGCCGCTAGCCCGGTCGAAATCGGTTAATTCGTTCGTGAGTTATCGTTAACGAAAAAAATCGAAAAAATCGTTTTTTAGGAATCACTTTGAAATTCCTTGTTCGATCAATTTAAACTTAAAAGTTCTTCATGAGGCTTTAAAAACTGCGTTAAATGCCACCAACCACGAAAAAATCGGTTCATTCATTCAAAAGTTATTGCGGTTTAAAAATTCGAAAAATAGTGTTTTATTCAACTTCTAGCAGATTTTTGAGCTCGCAGAGCTCAAAGTGATACGAAAATTATATTTTTGAGCTCACAGAGCCAAAAACGTGATAAGTGTAGGTTTGTGCGCTTAAATATGAAATGAGCGGGAAGTTGCAGGGATGGCCTTTAGGGTCAACCGTTTTCCTAATTTTTTTCATTAGAACGCTATCATTGTAATGATTACAATAAAAATCATACTTAAAAATTCAATTGTAATTTTGATTAAGAAGTAATAAAATGAAATCTACTTCCATTTCGGCTGCCGAATGGTCTTTTTTTTTATTTCCAATTGCACATCTTTATAAACTTTATAAAATTTTTTTAATATAAATTGACAGATTTATTTGATCAACAATTATTTCAATAAGTGATCTACAATTCGTGTCGCTCAACCAGTCTTAAGTAAGTAAAGTAAACTCCTAATTAGTTTAACCCTTTCTGAAACCATGACGTTGACATTTTCTTATTAAACTCTAATGATAATAATAATATTTCTATTAGAATACTTACAGTTTCTCATTAATAAGCTCTGTCAAGACATTGATGTACAATGCTTTTGTTATACATAAATGTTTTTAGTTGCTCGTTACATACATACAAAAAGTATAAATTTTATATTATGAAAAAATAGATTGTATTTGAGGGTAATTTACATTATCTCATTAGTTTACTCATGATACACTGTTTATTTACCATAATTTTATTAAAAATAGCACTACATTCTTCAATGTAGTTAATGTTAAGTTCTTTATGACAATTCGACCGTAGGTCACATGATATCCTCAAAAAATCATTAGTTATTTTTCCTATTTATTATTATTATTATCACTGTTATTTTTATTGTTATTATTCTGTAACAGGGTTCAATTTACCGATTTTCTTCTTAGTACAAAGCTAAGGGATAAGAATTTACCCGTTGCATTATCAATGAGACCCAGGTGCGATCACGTTACCTACTTTAAGTCTCAGTGTAAGTTCCCCTTTCGCCTGTAAATGCGATCCCTAAAGGCTTTTCACTCTTGAGCTGGGTGAAATGTGTGAAAAAAAACAAAGAAACAAAATTTGTAAAAGAGGATAGAAATAACGTTGTCGTGCTATCCACACATATACGTTACACGTATATTCTCTTCAACTTACATTTCGCCTTACATTTTCTTGTACATTCGATCTTAAGAGAAAAGAGAAAATCCTACCATACAGGATATAGTGAGAAAAGGTGGTAGAAGAGTTGCTATTCCTCTGAACAACCGATTTTTTTTGTTCAAAAAGAGACTTGTTTTATTATTATTGCTCTACTTATACTTAGTTTTTATTTTGAATAAAGAGAAAAACTCAAAAGTATGCACAGCATTCAATGTGAATAAATACATTTTTAATCAGCAATAATTTCAAATCGTTTCATATCAGATAGCATGTATAGCAAACAGAAAATTTTATTCGTAGAACATTTTCGGGATCAATAATAAATATTTTGCTTGTTTTCCTTTAAGAATTTTCTTTTCTTAGTTTAAGGAAAAGTTTCTTCATTAAAAATATAAAAGTAATACTTAGAAAAATAAATAACAAATATTTTATTTCAACCTATTCTGATACGCAATTGAGAACTAATTTTGAGACTAATTTTTAAAGGTACGCGGAGAAAACAAAATAGATCTTATTCCTATGTAGAATGGTAACCGTTACTATGCTGCATAGAAACGGAAATTTTTGTAAGAATCCTATGTAAATTTGCTGGGAAAAATTTTAGAAATTGTGATAAAAATATGAGTAATAGCTCATTCAGTGCAGAATTAAATTTTAAAAAAAATGTACTTGTTTTTTTATTTTTTTTTTTTTTTTTTTTACAGATTCCAATTTATTATCAACAAATCACAAAAATAATATGAAAAATCTCAGTTTTTCGTAAATAACTCAATAACTATCGGTGGTATCAAAAATCGGAAAAGAGATCCTCAAAGAGGAGGAAATTTCTATAAAAAAGTCTCGACTTCCAGAACTCTAGCGTTAGAAACAATAATTTTTATTTAATGTTGAAAATAGGGTTCCGCGCGACTTTTGTCACACAGCCGTGCCGATGCACACGGCCGTGCCGTTTCTAAGATTTTTCTCAGAAAATTTATATAGGATTCTCACAAAAATGTCTGTTACTATGTAACATAGAAATGGTTACCATTCTACATAGGAATAAGATACATTCTTTTTTCTCCGTGTATAAAAAATAACTAAAATTCAAACTTTGTTGATAGTCTTGAAAGAATTCGGTAATATTATCTTGAATCAATGTTACCATTTGTCTTAATCTAACAGAAAGAAGTTATTGAATGTTGTATACGTTATAGTACAACGGTTATACTTTTCAAAAATAGTAAAAAAATAATTTTTTTTTTCAATACAAAAAAAAACCATGATGCGCATTGTATTTAATTTTTTCTTACTAGTCGGTAACGAATTATGTGCTCCACTACGGCATAAAAAGCAGTTTAAAGGGTGACTTATAGAGCCAATTGTTTTTTACATTTGTTTTTACATAATTTCTATTTATTTTATGTAGAAAATTATTCAACAGTTCTTCCATATGAAATATATATTACCATTATATTTCAAAAGCAAAATATGCAACCCAGAGGTAGGTTGAGGGACATGGTTTCTGCTTCCCTCAGTCAAGAACTTAATTTTAGCTTTGTTTAATTAGTAAGTTTAGCTACTGTGATACAATATAATTAACTGTGTAGATCCCTGTGGAAACAAAAAGAAACATAAAAAGTCACTGAAAACAACAGTAATCTACTAAATTTTTCGAGATATTTTAAATGATATTGTTATATAGCTATATTTTCAAGTACTTACATAGGTAACGTTACTTCAATGGTTTCAGTAGAATAAGATCATATTGAAACAAAAGTAAATTTTAGACAGAAAAAAAATCGTTGAACATTTCAGCTCGACTACTTACTCGAACTAAAAACATAGTTAACACACAGTTTAAAATTATATACTTTTAGTCTCTTTGTCCGTGCTAAGCAACTTTTTTCACCAAAGATGTAGATTTCTACATCTCAAATTTCCTATTTCTGCCATTTATTGTCCGGATAATATATTAGTTTTATATTGAGCAAGCAAATTTTTTTTACCACATATAGTTTGTCCTATTGCTTTCCTTTTTACTTCGTGCTGCCTTTCTCGAGGATTATCGCTAGCTCACTTTTACTCATGGTTATTTTGTGAATAAGAACTTTTTCTGTTATGATACTAACGAAACCCTTCGTCAGAATTTTCTTTCTCAAAATAATCTACAAAAAGCGATTTATACACGAAGAGAATTGAATCGTTATTGTTATTATTATTCTTTTAGGTAGATTTCGTAGAAATCTATCTATTGCATTGGTCTTCATGTCGAAATTCACTCATAATGTGGTCATAATATCACCTCAGTAGTCGAATAAGGCTTAAAAATGGCATTTGCTTCAAAATTTATACATGTATGTGTATTAGAGTGGTTCATTTCCGCAAAAATTTTTTTTTTTTTACTTGCTCATGCAAAATATTAATCTACATAAAGTAAAAAAAATTCTCACCAAGTTTGAGCTCTTAATATTAATTTTAAGTACTTACAATTTAAATTTAAAGTTTTACCATTCAAAATGCATGTAAAAAAATCTTTTTTTTTTTTTCAAATTTCTAATGCTTACCCGGTTTTTACAATATTGCAAATCGGTTTGATGGATCTTGTGGAAAATTCCACGCTCTTCAAAATAGCCTTAAAGTTTTTTTGTGTAACTCGTACTGGTTCACCAGTAGAAGTCGTCAAAGTACAGTTTTTGAAAAAAATATATTTTCTTTTAATTTTTCGAGCAAATCGCCAAAAGTAGGAACAAAAAAGGACTGACCCATAAAAAAAAGTTATCCGACCAATGTTTAATGAATTTACAGCCATTTTTATACCGGAAAATGCAATAAATTGATAAATACTAACTCATAATGTTATTTAGATTCATTTTTTCTAATGATTACCATTATATTTCCCTACACTAAGAACTTTTTTAAAATTATTATGATTTTTTACTCATAATGAATACAAAAACAACACATGAATTCATAAAAAATCAACAAAAATTTAATCAAAATATACAGAAGGTTATGTTATTATGTAAAATACTTCAAATGTGATGAATGTCGGAATAGTTATAAAAAACAAGTTAATAAATTTCAAATAATTACTCATGTTATTGAAAAGACATCAATATTTTGAAGCTGAATATAGCTTTTTGGCACACGTAGGAAATTCTTTTCTACATTGTTGAACCAGTAATAATAAATATTGTTTCTGATCTTCATCATCGATGAAGAATTCAAACTTGATTAACGATTAACTATTACATCATTAATGGTAAACCATTAAACACAAGTGACAGCGAAAAATTGACATTAAAATAGTAATTTGAATATAGTTTATTAAAAAATTGGCTTATTCTGTCTTAGTATCAGCGTCACTTGATTCTCGGACTAATCACTTAATACAACAAACAATGAGAAAATTATTTTGAGGTTAGGTATGCCATAAAGCATCAAACCCATCAACAAGGACAATAGAGACGGTAATATCATGCTAATTAACTAGAGCAATGTTAGAATATGCCATCTCGGGACTGCTTGGTGCAATTTTTCGAAGAATGATTTCTACTTATACAAAGTTGGCGTAAATAAAGTTGACAATGAAAAAAATTAAATTTTTTGCTAATTTTGGAATTGTGCTACAAAACATTAAATAGTCTTCATTTTTATTTTTTTGCTAAATGACAGAAATGTTAAAAAATTGCAAGATCTATGTTACAATTTTATTCTTGTAGTTTATTTATAAATTTATGTGTTGTTTTTGTATTCATTATGAGTAAAAAATCATAATAATTTTAAAAAAGTTCTTAGTGTAGGGAAATATAATGGTAATCATTAGAAAAAATGAATCTAAATAACATTATGAGTTAGTATTTATCAATTTATTGCATTTTCCGGTATAAAAATGGCTGTAAATTCATTAAACATTGGTCGGATAACTTTTTTTTATGAGTCAGTCCTTTTTTGTTCCTACTTTTGGCGATTTGCTCGAAAAATTAAAAGAAAATATATTTTTTTCAAAAACTGTACTTTGACGACTTCTACTGGTGAACCAGTGCGAGTTACACAAAAAAACTTCAAGGCTATTTTGAAGAGCGTGGAATTTTCCACAAGATCCATCAAACCGATTTGCAATATTGTAAAAACCGGGTAAGCATTAGAAATTTGAAAAAAAAAAGATTTTTTTACATGCATTTTGAATGGTAAAACTTTAAATTTAAATTGTAAGTACTTAAAATTAATATTAAGAGCTCAAACTTGGTGAGAATTTTTTTTTCTATATGTAGATTAATATTTTGCATGAGCAGCGAAAAAAAAAAAAATTTGCGGAAATGAACCACCCTAATGTGTATATATATATTATATAATATTTCTAATGTATTTTATCTCAAATTTGTGACGATTTGCTGTTGTTGTACTACGACAACAACAACAACAACAATAAGCTTCAGCAAATAGCTAATTGCTAACTTACTATAATCTACCACTTCCTACTGCCCTGAGATGCTACCTGATGCTCAGGGAGGGGGAAAGTGAGGTGGACCGAGAACTCCACTGTCCATCTTACAGCAACAAAGAAAGTATATTTATATATTATATAATAAAGATAACCTATATTTGAACAATGCAGATTTAAGCTTATTAACTTGCCTTTAATTTGACCTATAAAACATTTACTCCACGAGTTATTGGAAAAAAATTAGGAAAATGGTTGACCCTAAAAGGCCATACCTGCAACTTCCCGCTAATTCTATACCTAAGCGCTTAAAATTGCACTTATGACGTTTTTGAGCTCTTCGAGCTCAAAGAGTTATCTGTTCTATACTTTTAAGCTCTTCGACTAGAATCTGTTTATGGTGATTGTTACTATCACGATAGTAATAATTACCACCTCGCGTATATTATTAGAAACTATAATCCTCAAGATATAAAATACTAATATTATCGTGATGGTAGCTATCATTATTATGATGGTAACTTTTTCTATCATGATAGTAACTTCACCATAAATGATAGTAACATCACCATAAATAGTTTTTGCTCAATAACATTTCAAGGTTAGTATCAATCAAAAAAGAATGATAATAATTATAGTTGTTTACTTTCCTCCGTGTAGAAATAAAAGATTATCGTTTTCTTATCTTTGGTAGGTTCGGTAGGTTATGTAAAATAAATATGTTCAGTTAATATTTATTACAGATTGCACGTGATAAGTCTGGTTTTTAATAAATAATTACCGAAAAAATTTTCTTCAAGAAATTATTTCACATATATTTAATATCCTTTAACAACGTAGGTATTAAAAGTTTAGCTTTTCATCTATACATTACCTTAATGTCCGATGCACCTTGAACGCACGCTTTTTAATCATATAACCTGCAGACTTAAACATTTGAATGACATATTCATAATATTATGTGAACAATGAATAAAGTTCCTTCGACCTTATTCCTTTAAATTGCAAATAAATATCTTCATACTGGATGAATTTTCTGACAGTGTAGAATAAGTCAAGACTAAATATAACAGAATTGATATTATTAATTCAATAAATCGGTTGTTCTTGATAAATTACATTGAATAAATTACATTGATAAAATACATTGAATAAAGTTCTTCAGTTTATGACTACATATTTTCATATAAATAATGTGAATTTTATGCTTGAAGCTATTGTGATTTCGATGACAATTATGAACTTATCTACTATATTGGGTATTATATTACATTACAGAAACGTTCAATAAAATTTGAATTAATCTAAATAAGTCTTGAAGAGTAAAAGCGGATGATAAAAAATAAAGGAAAAATGTGCATCCCTTCGTATTCCTCGGTGACTTGACTTTATTCTTTATTTCTCTTTCTTGAGTATTTCCGCATTTTTGTTCCATACAATGCGTTGAACAATCACCGCACCCTTATTCAACAATCTGTTCTTAGCGTTTCAATGCACCTAGACATTCAAGAATTTCAATGATTAAATAAGTTCATACAAAGAATTGTCTAATATATATTGCGGAAAAATAGACCCCCCCCCTCCCAAAAAAAAAATTTTCTGCACACCACTATTCAATCATAATTTTACTGGCATTGTCAAGTACACTAGTGGACAAGATAGCTTGACTCGAATCAAAAATTTTTGAACCAAGACTACTAGAAGGAAAACAACAAATTTCTTGGGACAAGAAAAGAAATTCTTGATCCACGAAATTTTTTGAAGTGAAACTTCTTTATGGAGGCTAAATCTGAACGTTTTGAGGTCTAATAGGGGTATCGCGTGAGAGGGGAAACGTTGAGTGAAAGTACAGAATGGTGGAAAAGGGGAAATGCTCGCGTAGCAAGTCTAACATATTTTAAAGAGTGGGGAGAGTTGAGAACAGCTGAATAGAATGGAAGAGTATACCAGAGTGTACTGTGCGTGCGAGAACGCGTGTTTGTGTGAAACGCGGTCCCTATAGTACATTTTTAACATAGGGTATAGTATGTAGATATGTATTCTCAACAGTTATTATCGCCTACATGTGTATTGTTTGGGGCATGCGTCGAATTTTAAGTACGTTATTGCACGCCTCATAAGCGAAGCGGATCTCAAGGGATCTCAAGGGATCCCTGTAAAATCAAATTTCGTATCAATTACTGCAAGAGCCTCTTCTGAGGAAATTGTTTTTCCAAGGTCAGCGTTGGAGTAGTTTTATAGCCGTTTTGATTAATGTTTGGGCTAGGCGTGAGAGTATCTTATTGCGTAAGATAGTATTTCCCATGATAGAAATAAGAATTGCATTTCTCTGGATATAATAATGTTAATTTGAATCTTGGGAAGGCTAATACTAAGAAGTTGTAAAAATCACAATGATTTGTTTTGATTCGATCTATAGAGAAGGATTTCCTTTATATTGAGTGGCAGTCTGAGGTAGATATATCAAAATTTTTACATAAGAATAAGTTAAATATGGCCCATAAATATTAGTGTAAAATATGTTTTTAAGTAAATTTGATTGCGTTTCAAAGATCAAGTAATCCGGCTAAAAATTCAATAAAGCGTTGTGAAAGGAGCAAAGATGGTAACAGAGCATTTCATAGATTTTATAATCATATGTATAAGATGAAGATGGACGGACTAGGGAAGAGTTCTCCGTGGTCGCTTGGTTCGGCTCCAACCTAAGCTAGAGTTAGACAACCTGGTCCCTTTGTGGCGGTCACCAAGCCTAGGAATAAAAGGCCATTCGGCAGCCGAAATGGAAGTAGATTTCATGGTGAATAATAAAAATACTACTAGGGTTGCATACGAAAAAAAAATAAATTTCTGTTTGATTAAACAACAAAGACGTCAAAACGAATGCAAAAGTAAAATTTCATTAAATCTGTCTGAGAAAGCAGCTGATTTTTGGCCTAGACTGATAATGAGGTACACAAATTAAAGCTTATTTAATAAGCTTTCAGATGCCATTTATAGAATTTTGATAAGATATCGCGTTCGATTGTAATTGCACGAAAATACGGTGAAAGTGAAAATTTTTGCGATTTTTGAAAATTTTTGAATTGCTATTATTCCTAAACTATTTAATTTGGAGAAATAAATAAGTACACAAATTGAAGCTTATTAAATAAACTTTTTTTTTATTTTTTTTTTATTGTTTTCCAGATGTACAGTTATGTTGGAACAGAATCATGGGGAAACCACAGAGAAAACCCATGATAGTACAGTCGGAGCTGGGCTAAGTCTACAGTGATTGATAAGAAACTCTTCTTTATCGACCACTGAAGCATTAGGCCCTTCTCCTAGTGTACAGAGATCCCTCGCGCTAGCCAACGCTGACTAGAGCGGTCACTCATTCAAGTTGTTGCTTAAAATGGGTGATCGCTCAAGTCAGACGTGTGCCGCCCGGCTATCTCTGCCACGTTCAGAGGCTGGCAACGTAACGCACATATTTTTATCTATAATCACTGAAAAATATTGGTGCGTGCCGGGATCGAACCCGGGTCCCACTCTTTCGAAAAGCGGGCACCGAGCCGACTAGGCTATTGCCAACCTTATTAAATAAACTTTCAAATGCAATTTGCAGAAATCCGATAGGATGTCACGTTCCATTGTTATTGCACGGAAATAAGGTAAAAGTGAAAATTTTTTGTGATTTTTGAAAATTTTTGAATTGCTCTCATTTCTAAACTAATCGGTAGATTTGGCTCATCTTAGAACTTAACCTCGGAAATCGTCCTAAAAATAAGTATGTTACGTTTTAGTGAGATCCGTATAGAATTACGGAAGTTAGAGAAGAGACAATGCCGATTATATCGTATATATATATATATATATATATATATATATATATATATATATATATATATATATATATATTTATTATATATATATATATATATATATATATATATATATATATACATATATAAATACATACATATATAAACTTTTGAACCATATGCATTTTCTGAATCCGCTTGACGAGCTGAGTCGAAATATAGCAAAATTTTTCAAAAGTTCCGTCATGAGGACCAATGCAATAGTTAGATTTCTATGAAATCTACTAATAAGTGGGGAATGACTGGAGTTTGAGGAGAAGTTGTAACCTTGGTTGCTACTTCAAGAATAGAATTTGCTAGTCCTAGCGTTCGAAATATTATTTACCACAAATGTAATTTCTTTTATCATATTTGCTGAAGTAAATTATTAAGAGTACAAGATAGTTACGCTAGCCGTAACAGTAACTCTTGTGTCGACGCAACTAGTGCGATTTCAATTTTTTCTTAGTTTTTCTCTTGTTCCTTTCTTCAAAAATAATTGCGATAATTTGTAACTTTCTGGTATGAGAAATAATAATTTTTAATAATTGAGAAGTTTTTGTTTTCACTCCAATCTAAACTTATTCGGATCGATAAATTTGGAGGAATTGTAAAAATAGAATTCTAAAAGAATGTATAAAAGTATTTTTTTCACATCATTTTTTCAAAATTTATCATTATTATACTAATTCATTATGATAATTGGTTAATTAATAAAAATAAAGAAATATTAATCAATGTAAAACTGCAAACCTACTTTTGTTAATAAATATCAATACTTTTTTTTTCATTTTATTGATAAAGTTTGCAAAAATTTTCGATTTTCAAATTTTTTTCTTCTTTATTTTTCTAGGCACTAGCTTAATTAAAAAAGGATCAAATTAGTTGATTATTTATTTCTTTTTTAATTTCTTGAAGAACAGTTCTGTTCCTCTATTCTCTACAAATATCCATGTTTATATACATTAATATACCACCAAATTTGACTGATAGAACTTTCGATATTCAAATTTAATGTCGATAATATGGGAGCTACAAATGTATGTGATGTACTTATACATGAATGCACACATTACGAATACTTATCGTTAAATTGAAATAATAAATGTCAAATAATATATGATTTACGAGTAAAAATATTCATTTGAATATTTTCACGTTAAAAAATTTGGATTTTATAAAAATTTACCCAACATTGAAGTCGTGAAAAAATGTTACTAGAGTCTCGTAAAAGTTTATGACCTAGTGCGCTACCTACTAGTAGTACGATGAGGAAGAGAACAAATAATGTAGCAGAGGAGACCAGCAAAGGGTATGAGAAGTGGCTTTTATCTTTCAAACAAGTGTCTATAGAGTTATGGAAATGAAACTTTTAGCGAGGTTTTAAGGTGTTCTAACGACAATAAGAGAAAAAATGAAAAGAAAAATATCCAGAGTTTAATACTTTGTTTATTTTTTTTTTCATTTCCAATTAACAGTAAATATCAATGAGATAAGTAAGGTTAATGATAGATTCGATACAAATTTTTTTACCCTATTCCAGATATTTTCATTCAATTCAAAGCGATTCTTCCATCCAAAGGTATAAATTTTCAGATTTTTTAAAAAATGTAGGAAAAAAATTAATTTTTATTTTTGCAACTTGTGTTTGAGTGTTTTTCGATTTTGCAAAAAAAAAAAAAGTTGTCAATTGAATGACGCAATTGGAAGTTCTTTAACGCCTGAAACAAATATCTATTACAGTTTTTTGATGAGCAGTAATGCTATTAAACCAGTTTTTGGAAAATTTTTCTTGGAAAACAACTAAATTCTACCCGGGAAAATTTTTTCCCGGGTAGTCTAAAGAATTTGTCAATTTTATAGAGCAATTATTCAACGCCAAAAAAGTTTGACCGTTTAAAATACTTGCATTCATCCTAAATAATTTCTTCGATCAGGTGTATTTTACTGAGGAAAATTGAAAAGACTTTTGCTTATTGGTTTTTCAATATTTTTAATCACAATATACATAATCTAAGTACTTTAAAAATAAATTAAAAAAATTATACCGCTATGATAAGATTAATTACTAATAATTTAATGAATAATTTGACGGAATTAACTGATAGAATCAAAATACTATTTAAAACTGCCGCAAAATCAGGGCAAAAAAAATTTTACTATCACCGAGAATATGAAAAACAGTGAAGAGGCAAAAATTCAAGTTAAGACTTCCCTGGCGATACTAAATTTAACTGTAGGAATCTGTTTCCAAACAAAAATATGCCCATTACAAAATTTTCTTCGTTCTCTTATTTACATGGATGATTATCCAAAATACTTGTGAAAAAATTTTTTGATAAGAACATTTACAATTTTTCGACCAAAGGTAGTGTTGAAAATTTCCAAAAGACGGCGCATGATCACGAAACCGTCTGCTTATAAGGCAGGTGAGTTTAAAGTATTAAATTTAAAAATAAAAGAACATTTTTCTACTGATAGTGATTTATGCTGCTGCCAACATATTTCTTGTTATGAGGAATTGATTCTGCAGTCACACTTAAAATACTTAATATAATATTAATAAACGTTAAATTTAAAATCAACACATGTATTTGTTTTCATAATATAAATACTTTATCAACCTCAATGATCAAGAACTGATATAATTGAATGCTTTTGACAGTTACAAAAATATTGAAACAACCACTATTGTTTCTAGCAGTCTAAATATATTTTTAAAATTGATTTCCGAGAAGAGTTCAATACCATTGAAGAAATTCAACATGATAAGTAAGGTTAGGACTTTTGCAGCTGTTCAAATGACTGTTCATATATTTAACTTCAATTTGAGCAAACAAAAAAAAGGGTACTAAGGGTTTTAAGTAATCTCGTCTACTTTTTATTGAAAGTATTAAAGAAACTGAAGTTCAAAAACAATGAATCGATTTTCTTCCAGCGTAATTTAACCGGTAGTGTATTACAAAATTTAATTACTAAAATTTATCAGAAAAAAATCAACAGATTGACAACTTAATTAGGATTCTAGGTATGAAGTTAAACATAACTCATTTATGTATGTTTTAAAAATAAATATTCTCGAGAATTAATACGTTACGGAAACTGTCGATATCAACCCGCATTTGTCAGCTTGTTAAATTGCCAATAACAATCACATGAAAAGTTGAACTTAATTAAACTTCTTTGCTTATTCCAAGGTAATATCATGCTAATCGAAATGTTATTTTTAATCCAGTAACAAAAAACGCTAAATTATTTTATTGCCGCTAAAAATTTAGTTTCGATGGAGCAAAAAACTCGGGTAGGATATTTTTACGCTAATGCGAAATTCAATTACCATGCATCATCTATATTACTCTTATATATTTTCTACTATTTAATATTTTACGACTGTGTTTAAGTCCTTTTTTACTTCATTTTTTTCTCTATCGACTTTTTTCGTAATTTTCTGTCACAGCATTTTATAACTTAATACTCATACGTATATAATAGGTAAACTTTTTATACACAGCCAACGAAAAAATTTTTATTTATGTTTATGGCCTTATGAAAAAATTGATTACATATGAGCATATTGGGACATATCTCGGTTTCGATGGCTTGATATGTTCTGATGTGACGTTATATAATTGCATGTGTGTGTGTGTGTGTGTGTGTGTGTGTGTGTGTGTGTGTGTGTGTGTGTGTGTGTGTGTGTGTGTGTGTGTGTGTGTGTGTGGATGTGTGTGTGTGTGTTATTGATTAATTGCATTGAATTTTTAGTATTTATATACTAATATATAAACATATAAAAAAATTTTTATTGGGTTTTTACGAGCTTAAGATCATCGAGTGATTTCTTGGCATGATTAACATTTTGTTTAATATTTTCAATATAATTTAAAGTTTCATTCACATTTTAATATGTAAAATAAAAAATGAGGCTTCTAATATAGAAAGATTTGTTTAATTTGGTTGAATACGAGATAAAATATAAAATAATAATTGTCAAATCGTTCCGGCATTGGGTCTCATTCCGGTATTGGGTTTTTCTTCACCTTAGTCACTGATTCAGAATTAGAGCGTCTATAATTTTTTGATCAATAACACTATTGAAAATCTTTGACGGAAGGCGTATGATTACTAAATTTTTTTCTTATTACAAGAGTTAATTTTGAGGTGTTAAGTTATAGAATAAAAATTTTTTTTTCATTCTCTAAAGAGTTTATCTGATTTTAGTTTTCAGTTAAGTCATCCTCTCAACCAATTTTTGTTTATTACCACCTGTTAATTAACGAACCCATTTTTAGTATAAAATCGAATAACTGTTATATATTTTACAATTCACATTTCCGTTCCCACGCCGCTCATTATACATTCATTAAAACTTATTGCAATAAAATAAATTAAAAGCAATTTTTTTCGTCACTTTGTTGGTTCCATCATTTCCAACTTCTCGGCATAAATTTTAATGAGTATGCCTAGTCACGTGGACCAGTTATAAAAGAACTTGAAATGCGTCCTTATGACACCAAAAAGCATACCTTGTTGCCAGATTTCCTGTGAGACTAAAAATAGCTATACGTAGTTTTCATAGTACAGCATACAGCAATCGCTTCATATTTATGCACACATAACGTAACAGACACTGTTAAAGCTAGAGATAAATATAGAAGTAAGATAAAATGAGTATAGCGCATGGTATAAATATAATGTAAGAGAGGAAAAGGTAATTCCCATTCCAGACAGCTCTGATTGCAAGCATACTACTCTCATACTCTCATCTCTTTACTCTTTCGCTGTATAGTAAAGTATAGTATAGTAATATAGGTATGTGTATAGCGGCATTGTATATTTACGTCAGTGGAGCATGCCTACATGACCCCTAGTGGCCAATTAGTGCAGTCTATGTGCACTGGTTGTATAGAGACTGTTAGCTATACTATTTGAGCTAAACGAGACAGAAGTTGACTAGTATCCCGTTCTCACCTAGTCTTATGCTTCATGTATTTACGACATTTGATTGGTGAACCTGTTAACGACAAGGGTAGTTTTCAAACTTTGATAAACTTGCGGTGTTTAGTTTATACCGTTGAGGAATAAATAATATATGCAACTTCCTCACTAAATTTATCATATTCTGCTATATTACTATTTAATTGCTTTGCAAAAGTAACCATTATCTGTCTGAACGATTTTACTCTAGTAAGATGATTAAAACTTTTAGGTTAAATCCGAAAAGAATGAAGAAATAAAACACTTCGCGTACGGAGTTAATTTGAAGTTTTTTTTTAGCGTAGTGATTCCGGAGTGAATCTGGATTTTTATCCGGAAAACTTCTCAATACAGAGTTCTTAGATTAAAATCGATTTTTTTTAGCTGAAACAAGTTTGTGCCAAGTAGAAGTAGTGTTGAAAATTTCCGTCGAAGGAGACCTGTAGGAAAAAAATTGAAAATCAAAAAAAATTATTTATTTATTCTTATTCGTAGCCTGTCATGACCAGAAATCAAAATTACCCATAGATTTATTTTTTTACGGGTCTACAATAAAAAAAATTAATACAACACGAGAAAAGTCATTGAAACTAATTGTTAAAATATACATTAATTGAAAAACTATTTCGATTCAAGTGAAATATTCTTTATCTAAGAAAATTTTCTGAAGTTAACTAGCTGTTACACTTCAAGAATTTCTTGTCTTAAACATTGTCATTTTGATTTGAGAGATTTACATGTTGATCAAAAGTATATCATAAATACTTCATCCAAAAATAATTCTCTTCAACAAAGAATTATTTTGCTTTCTTCTGACAATTTCATATTTAGGATTCAAGAAATATTTTCTTCGTCTGAATAACAAAGAAAATCTTTTATCAACATATCTCTACTTTATCATTCAATATTTAGAACACTTAAAATAAAAAGCCTACCAAAATTCAAAAAAAAAAAAATAGAAAAACGGTTGACCCTAAAGGCCATTCCGCTAATTCCATACCTAGGCGCTTAAAATTGCACTTATGGCGTTTTTGAGCTCTTCGAGCTCAAAAATATAATTTCTGTTATTTTAAGCTCTCTGAGCTCAAAGAGATAGCTTTTGAATGCTTTTAAGCTCTTCGAGCTCAAAAGTCTGATAAAAGTTTGATAAAACAGTATTTTTTGAATTTTCAAACCGCAATAACTTTTGAATGAATGAACCGTTTTTCATTCGGTTTGCAACACTCGACGCCGTTTTTTAAGCCTCACAAAGAATCTTCAAGTTTAAATTGATCGAACTAGGAATTTTAGAGTGATTCCGAAAAAACACTTTTTTCGGTTTTCTTTCGTTCACAATATCTCTCGAACGAATCAACCGATTTTGACCGGACTGGTAGCGATCGACGTGGTTTTTTGAGGTTAAGAGCTGATGAGTTTTTAGGGTTGATCGATACAGCCGTTTAAAAGTTATTCCAAAAAAACCTCTTTTGAAAAAAAATTTTTTTCTTAGTTTCTTTGAGATTTCTCAAAATCTATCGGTCCGAATCGGTTCAAATTTACAGGAAATCTAATTTGGGTCAAGCTCTTTCGAATGACGTCAACCGCGATCAAATCGGTTTAGTCGTTCAAATTATAAGCGGTTCACACACACACACACACAAATCACTATGAAAAATTGTTTTCAACCAAATGATTTATTTTTTTTCTTAAATTTCATCGAAAATGGAATAATTTAAAAAAAAAAAATAAAATTAATATTTTTGGAAATTTTTTTTTTAATTGTTTAGTTTTTAATGCGTAACAAGATGCAAAGTTCAAATTCAACGAAATTTTAGTGTTTGACCATCAAATTCTTGATCAAAAGTCAAAATTTGTATTTTTTACTTTTCAAATGCAATTACCTTAGCTTAAGGGATGATTTTGAGCTAAAGTTAAATTTTTATTATAAATCCGCCGCGGAGATTTGAAACAATTTGAAGAAAAAAAAATTCCGAAAAATATTAATTTTTCGATTTTTTATCCTTAAAAAACATGCGAGCCCCACTTCTATATAATTACTAAATTTTCAACATTTTAAAAAGCTTTAAAGAATTTTACAAAATATTTTTAAAATTTTCTAAAATCTCTTTACTTTCAAGTATAACGTTGTAAGGTTTGCATACAACTATCGCAGTAGGATCATGAGTGTTGTATAATATTCATTAGTAATTTGTTTATGGACTGGATCGCCTATACTAAAAAATAAAAAAATTATTGATATTATTAAAATTAATAATATTAATTTGAAAATAAATTTTTTTTTTTCAATGACGAATTTTCATATGTAATTTCTAAAAATTTTATGTACGTCTCTGGAAAAATATAAGTAATGAATTTATTCGCTGATATACCTCTGAGAGCTGTCAGTTTGAAAATACGAATTTTCATTAATTAACGGGTACAAATCTTAATAAATAAATAAATTACGATTGATTAGCTTCTCCTTTACGACACAACTTAAAAAAATTCTCTCGTATATGTTGTCTAAATAAAAAAAAAAATTAATTAACAAGTTCACTGATAAATAAATAAATGGTAAAAATAATGATTTCAATTCTGTATCGGACTTCGGGGTTTAAAATCGGACTTCTCGAAGTCTAGAGAGGACCTCGAGGCTCAAAATCGGACCTCTCGATTAAAAGTCGGACCTGTGGGTCCAATGTCGGTGCTATTCGGACTACTGGGGTCTAAATGGGTTCTATTCCGGACTTTTCTCTTGTAAACTTCTAATTGTAATTTCTCTTTTTATTATTTGTATCCTTTAATTTCATTTTTCATTTACTTCATTAAATATCTAATTCTCTGTAATTTTTACAATTAAAATAAAACATTGAAACACGTTTTTGAGGAATTTTTTAAATATTAATAATCCAGTGTGTAAATACTAATAAATGATTTATTAAATATTAATAAATCATTTTATAGATGTTAATAAATCAATTTTTATATGTTAATAAATCATTTATTAAATAGTAACAAATATTTGGTTAGCACAAAAAAATAGCTGCTAATAAATGATTTATTAACTGTTAATAAATATTTGTTAAGGACCTATCCTCTAATAAATCATTTATTAAATATTGACAAATCTTTTTAAATACAAAAAAATCCTTCTATCAGTGTGTTGATTGGATAAGTTATAAAGTGCATTTGACTGAATTGAGCGGGTATTTTCTTTTCAAAAGTTGTTTTCTGAACGTTGTTCGTATATAAAAACTTACACAGGAAGTTTCGAGGTTTCTTATTGAGATTTATCGATTGATGTTGTACTGCTAGTACTAGAAAAAAATAAAATAAAACTAAAAAAAAAATATTTTATTAAAGTTTATCTGATATTTTATAAAAATAAAAATTTTTCAAATAAACATCCTCAAAAAAATTCATACCGAAAATAAAAAAGGCCATTCGGCAGCCGAAATGGGAATAGATTTCATCAATTGATACAAAAAATTATAAAATAAAACGTGCTAATAAGAATTTATTTTCAACATCGATACACAGTAAAAAATTTTGCGTCATCGCGTCAAAAAATTTTGTGTTAACTATTTAACACTTTTATATGTAAACTTAACATTTATTGTGTTAAATTAACACAAAAAAGTGTTAAATTGACACAAAAAAGTGTTAAATATTTAACAAAAATCTTTAACACAAAATTTTTTGACGCATTGACACAAAATTTTTTACTGTGTACATTGATTTTTTATAAATTTCGATTTTCTATAAATCATTAATTTACAATATTCTCTAAACTCTTGTACAATTACAATCTTTTTCAAGATATGACTACATATTCCAGGATATTGTGTTGGTTTCTTGTAAAAGACTATTAAAGAAAATACTAATGTATCCGTTAAAACGAATGCAATTGTAAAATTTCATTAAAACTACAGAAAATTCTCATTTGAGTATCTTATGTATATATGGAAATTAAAGCTTATTTCATTAGCTATCACATTCTTTTTATATAAATTGAATAAGTGAATGAATTCAAAAGTTATTTTTAAAAAATGAAATGAAAGTGTGAGACTTCGAATTTTCAAAATTTTCAAATTGTTGTAAATCATAAACTAACCGATCGATTTTGGTCATACACTGATAAAAGGATTTAGTTCTATTTAATAAGATTAAGAGATAGTTACTAAAGTGATTTAGTATTAACAAACTTTTCATTACCAAATATTTAGTAATAGTTACTAAATTATTTATTAAAGCCCATTCATTTCTGCCAAATAAATATTTATTAGTATTTAACAAATGATTTATTGTTATTAAAGAAATAAATTTTTTTACTAATTTTAACGTATAACCGAACATTTTTTACTCAAAATAAATCAAAATAATTAAAATAAATCATTTTAAGTAAAAATATAAAGTATTATAAAGAAAAGAATCTCATTAAATTATAATTTTTTGTTTGAGACATCGATAAAATTTAAAATTAAACAAGTTTTTAACATATCAATAATAGACAAATTGAAAATTTTAAACTAAATCATCAATTTCAGAATTTGTATTTTATACGACACTGTGATTCTGAATGATCTCTATTGGTAATTTAATTCACTAATCACTTGAGTTTGTTTAATATTCAGTACCGGAACTAATTCAAAATTTTGATTATCTGCTATCTGTAAAATAAACCAAAGTATAATTACTACATTTAATAATTACGTTACATGTAACTTCAACAATAATATATTTTACAATAATAATATACTAACAATGACAATTTAAAATTCAGATAATTAAATTTGAAATAATAAAGTAATTACCAAATAAAAATTCAACCTACGGATTCTCTATATTCTTTATTCAAACGATCGTTTTTTAACTTCCCGCTACGAAAATCGGGAAGTTATTGTTTTCACCCCGTTTTGCAAAAACCGAGTTTTCATCAGACATCGACGTTTGAAGGTCACAGGAAGCTTCCCTGACTATCCCCGCGAAGTTGTCACGGCGTCTGTATGTATGTGTGTGTGTGTGTGTGTGTGTGTGTTTTTTTTTTTTTTCTCTCTAGGGGGGGGGGGGAATCCTTTTTACGGATTCCAGGCGTAGCTGTTTGGCCTGGATATGTGGCGACTCGACGCAGTGTCATACTAAAACTCGACGCTGACGCCCCTACCCACTAAACCCTATAACCCCTTTCTCTTCTATCCTCTGATCCCCCATGGTACCGCCGTAAGGCATTTCTTCGCGGGGGGAGGAATTAGCTGCCGCTCTTCCTTCTGGTGGCTAAGATGTTATTTCTTCTTTCTAGATTCTGTCTTTCGCTCTTTTTGTGTGTGTGTGTGTGTGTGTGTGTGTGTGTGTGTGTGTGTGTGTGTGAAAGTATGTGAACCGCTTATAACTTTAGAACGGCTTGACCGATTTCATCGCGGTTGGTGCCATTCGAAAGGGCTTGACCAAACTTAGATTTTGAAAACTATTTGGACCGATTCAGATCGATAGATTTTGAGAAATCTTCAAAAAACTGAAAAAAAAATTTTTTCAAATGTGGTTTTTTTTGAATAAATTTTAAACGGCTTGATGGTTTAATTCCAAAAACTAATCAGCTCTCAACCTCAAAAAACCACGTCGATCGCCACCAGTCCGGTCAAAATCGGTTGATTCGTTCGAGAGATATCGTGAACGAAAGAAAACCGAAAAAAGTGTTTTTTCGGAATAACTTCAAAATTCCTAGCGCGATCAATTTAAAATTTGAGATTCTTTGTGAGGCTTAAAAAACTGCGTCGAATGCTTCTAACCGCGTAAAAATCGGTTTATTCATTCAAAAGTTATTGCGGTTTAAAAATTCAAAAAATATTGTTTTATCAAATCTCTATCAGTCTTTTGAGCTCGAAGAGCTCAAAAACGCCATTGGTGCAATTTTAAGCGCCTAAGTATGGAATTAGCGGGAAGTTGCAGGGATGGCCTTCAGGGTCAACCATTTTCCTAATTTTTTTAATAAGGGGAAGATATAAACCAATACTGGGAATAATTTTTTTTGGTTTTCTTCAGGAACATGTTTAAGAAATTCACCGAGGATTTCAAGGTCAGTAATATGGTTTACGACATAAAAGGTACAAATAAATACGTAAAATCAGAATTAATTCAGAAAGCAGAGTGTAAATGATTAAATGACTCATACTAAGTGAATAGGTCATGTGTCACATTGAAATTAAACAAAGGCGAACTTACCAGATCAAACGGAGTACAGTTCACTCAAATTCCATGATTTTAATAGCTCTTCCATGGTCATATTATTATATATCGACTTATTATTTAAATAATAATTCTGATAAAATCAATTTGTAATTAAACTCGTTGACCAACTTTGAATTAATAATACAGCGAGGCTAGTTGAGACGGAAGTACTATTCTATAATATAATTAAGATGAAAAATATGTGTTGCACACTATTCGTAAGATGATTGGTCAAATATATCATAAGCATAAAAATATATGCAAACTCTATATTCAGGCGCGCATTTGCGCGCGCAAACTACCTTCTAGTTCAATATTAAAATAGATATGAAATGTATGTGAAACCAATTTATTCGTGATGTGATTGGTCGAACATATCATAAGCATGGAAATATATGCAAACTCTATACTCAGGCGCGCGTTTGCGCGCGCAAATTTTAGTTCGTCCTAATATAAAATTGAGACGAGAATTAAGGTATAGTATTTGTTGAAGCCAATTTATTCGTGATGTGATTGGTCAAATATATCATAAGCATGAAAATATATGTAAATCCTATATTCAGGCGCGCGCTTGCGCACGCAAATTACATTCTAGTCTTAACATAAAATTGAGATGAAATATATGTGGAGTCAATTTATTCGTGATGTGATTGAACAATACATCATAAGCATGAAAATAGATGTACACACGATATATTTGTATATATAATCTTCTGAAACATATGTCTTTTCTGAACCAGTTTGACGACTTGAGTCAAACAGCAAAATTTCTCGAATGTTCCATTATGAGGACAAATACAATAGTTAGATTTGTATGAAATCTACTTATTAGAATGCTGGTGGTAGTAATATTAAAGTTTCGGCTCAATAAATAAATAGGAAAACCAAAATTATTTCAGTTCATGCTAAACTTTTTTTCTACGTATTTATATCTTGTATCAAAAATTTCAATCAATGTTTATGGGATTTTGTTCAATTCTTATTAATTTCATTTTTTTTATTATTTTCAGGTGAGTTTGGAAGTTACTTCTTTATAACATCTCTTTCTTTTAAGAAAAGAAAACAAAATTGTAAGTGTTTCATTATTTTATAACATACTTCAAGTATATTTTAGTCATAGGTATTAGAGATACTGAAAATTTCGTTTAGTGGTCCATATTTTCGATATTCTATGCAGAGGCTAATTTCGTTCCCACCAAGTCGTCAGTTAATCCGACTATCGGCTATTAAAATTTAGCTTCAGGTGGTCTTGTATGCTTCTAGTTTTCAGTAAGATATCGGATAGATTCTTTGGAAGTTAAGGCTTGAGGCTTAAGGTATCTTAAGACTTGATACTTTGATAAAATAACCAAGAGATATTCTGATACAGCTTCTTGAGATTACTATGGGTAGAAAATATAAACCGTGATACCGTAGTTTAAACTGGAACAATAATCGATAAGCGAAGACTTATACAAACATGATACCTATCATGAATGTCTCCAATTTCCTTACTTTGAAACAAATAGCAACTTTAACAAAAGCCTCGCTTATAGAAACCGCTTCTGTTCCAAAATTTTTTCACAAAAATGGAGAAACATATAAAAGTATAAATAAATCTTTTTCGACTCCTTACATTCTTAATTTTATCAAATCATTATGTGTATAATTTCCAAAAATTCTCCATCATACAGGGAAAAAAATAATCGGTACACTGATAGAAGGATTTGTTTATAGTTAAAAAGATTTGTTAATATTTAACGAATCATTTATTAGAAGCCATTTGTTAAGCCTTAACAAATATTTATTAGTATTTAAAAAGATTTATTAATATTTAATAAATGGATATCAGATTTATTAAATACAAACAAATCATTTTAAATACTAAGAAATATATATTTAATATTAAAAAATGGTCTCTAATAAATGATTTGTTAGCTATTAACAAATATTATTTAATGCAAATAAATTCTTCTATCAGTGTAGCATCCATCGATTGGTACTGGGTTGGCTCAACTGAAAAAATCGGTTAGCTCAACAAACACACACACACACACACACACACACACACACACACACACACACAGCCACAGTCACATCCTCGTAGGAATAGCCAGAATAGCTTTCTAGGACCTTAAAACGTCGAGATTTGATTAAAAATCGATTTTCGAAAATTAAAGTGAAAGCATTAACTTGCACAGATTTTTATGAAAATCATTGATTTTTATAGCGGGTTGTTAAAAAATATTAAAATCATCAGTAACATAATGAGATCTTAAATTTTTTGAATCAGAAAAGAAAAAAATCGTAATTTGTTTAAATATCTTGAACACAATGTATCTATTCATAAATAATATCACATCAATTTTAAATGCATGCAGAATGAAAGAAAAAAGTTAAAAACAAAAAAATAAAATTTAAATGATATCAGACTTATGTTTTGGCACATACCAAATGGTGATAGAAGGAAAAATAGATGTTAAGGGAGTACATGACGCTCGTGATGACACCAGATGTTGCGATTCACGTTATAGTTCTCATGCGGTTTTTCACTTGATGCTTTTTTTACATAAATTTTCCTAATTGTCTGCAGCAATTTTAACGTTTTTATTCATCGTTTCAATATTTTCCTTTTCGTCTACTGTATATTTCTTTTCGCACTGCTGTGAGCACTTCAATAATCAGAGCTTCTGGGTATTTGCTCATGTGGAAATACGAGTCGTAGAGGCAGATAATCGCCCCAACTATTTTAGTATATTTTTTTTTTGTTTATTACTTTTAACTGTATGCTATTTGTTCATCATTTACATTGTTTTTATAAATTTATATTAACTTATTTTGTATTAGATATTTTTTTATTCACTTATTAGTAATAAGTTATTACATATGATCAAAATAAATGACCCAGAAATAAGCAAATGGTTTTAATAAATTTATTCAAGTGGATTGATTTGCTAGAAACGAATGTCTATATTTTTCGTACACAATATATAATACAGTGAATATTCTGATCGCTTTAATATTTAATTTGTGTCCATGCGAGGTGCAATAAATGGTTGTAACAGCAAAAAAAAGTTTGTGAAAAATTTAAAAGAGATCTTTACATGCTACATCATGTTTCGAACTTTTTTGAACATTTTCTCGTTACTGTACCATTGAAAGGATTTTACTGCATAACTGAAGCAGTAATTAAAATAATCTTTTTATAAATTATTATTTGTAACATGCTTACATATATGATTACACCGGCCCACAAAAAAAAAAGTGCTCTGTACTTTTGACCGGACCTACCTATCTTTATGTATTTCGACGCACTGAATCCGAATCTGAAGTCAGTTTTGTCCATACACCCTCAAAATTTTGAGTGAAATGCAAAAAACCCAAAAAAAAGGCAAAAAATTGCGAAAAACTGCAGCCACAGCAATGAAAAAAATTTTTTGGACCTAGATCACGTATGATTTTTATGTATTTCAATTTACAGAATCTGAATCTGAACGTTTAGTAGCTCCTTGAGCCGTCAAAATTTGAAAAAATTTCAAAAAACTCAAAAAAAATTGCAAGAAATCATGAAAAATCGAAATTATCGAGATTAAAAAAATTGTTTGGATTCAGATTGAGTATGATTTTTATGTACTTCGTTCCACTGAATTTGAATCTGAAGTTTTTTTGTCCCATTGATGTTTTAAAATCTTAAAATATCTCAAAAAATCAAAAAAATCGAAAAAATTGCAGTTATAAATATGAGAAAAAATCTATTAAACACGATCGTTAATGACTGAGGTGTATTTTCATAGATGGAATATGATCCTAGAATTGAAAGACTGACAAAGTTTTAAAATCTGTAGAAAATAGCATGTAAGGAGAAAGTACAGAATCATGTTTTCGAATTTCGGACTGTCCTTCGTTTGTATCGAACTTTTTTAGCTTTAAATGAGCTACGCAGAGGGTTCCCTCTTACCTTTTTTGTTTTCTTCTGGTATATTTTTTTTTAGCATGCAGCAAAATATTGATTGAACTTGATTAAATTTATTTCTATCGAAAAATCTTTTTTAAAACCATGCGACGATAAGAAACGATCTTTCCGATTTCTTAATCTTAAAGATTTCAAATCTTAAAGATTTTTCGATAGAAATAAATTTAATCAAGTTCAATCAATATTTTGCTGGATTTTTTTAGGGTTTTTTGCATTTTACTCAAAATTTTGAGGATGTATGGGCAAAACTGACTTCAGATTCGGATTCAGCGCGTCGAAATACATAAAGATAGGTAGGTCCGGTCAAAAGTACAGAGCACTTTTTTTTTTTTTTGTGGACCGGTATTATTAATAGATATTAATTATTTTGGTACATTTTTGAGTATGTTACGTTTTATATAAAAAGACTGCTACGTCATTTCTTTTATTGTGCAATTTTCTATTGAATTTTATTAGTTTGTTAAACTTGTTCCATAAAGCCAATTGGCGTGAATTAATGGAGTAAATAGATCGATAAATAAATTTCTGCTGTTTATTAACAGTTTTAATTTTTTAATCAAAGAGTTAATTTCTAGGCTTAGGAAAACTGAATATCTTGAAAACAAAGTGAAATTTTTCAGATAATTTTTTTCATTAATTAAATAGATTTTTTTCCAACATACAAAAACCTAAAAAGCAATCGACCCATATATTGGAAACTTTCCGCTATTTCCAAGCTCAAAACGTTAGAAAGTTTACCAATTAATTAATCTTGAAACTCTTCGAGCCTCAACAGAGATATTCGAAAATGAAAACCCAAAATAAATTCCTTACGTTTTTTTTTTTCTAGATTATTTGAAAAAGTTAAATCTTAAGTGTAAAATTTGATCGAAGGAATGCTAACAAGAACTGACATTTAATAAATTGATTGTAACTACTCTATAAGTTAGATGTATAAAATCCATTTGAATCTCTTGAGACCGAAGCCGTAAAGCTAGAACATGCTATAAAAGACAAAATTTAGACAAGAGCTAAACTTAAATGAAGTTTATTGTGTAGTTGGGAAAATCATCTAGTAAGATGGGTTGAAAAAACAAACTCACTTTACCAATTCTCTTTTTCATTTCTTTTTATTTATTCTGGTTCCCGCAATAATAATCTTTGTTTATCTTTGTAGTTCGCGCTGTACAAAAATAAATACGATAGTATTATAGAAAAGATATCGTATAAAGAAAACGTAAACACCGTAGTCGACGAGAAACTGAAAGGTAGAACAATGCTATTTTAAAGATACTCACATCTTTAACAACTTTCCGCACTTTAATGTCTTTTGTTTATCTTGAAGATGCTTTGCAAAATATTTACTTTTATTTTACATAATTCATTTTCCTCATTACTACTCATGTTCCCGACTCTGCCTTCATTTCCTCGAATTTCATCACTTATTCGAATAAATTTACATAGGTACATCATGCATATAGTTAAATAATTCATGTCAGTATTAATTATATACATTAAATTTTTAAATATATGTTATTATATACTTTGATAACGATTCAAAAATGTTTTTGATTCATTAATGTTTAACATTTATACCAACATATTTTTATATTGTTTAATTATTAACAAAAAAGCAAAAATGTTATTTTAATATTCTGTAAAACAAAAAAAAACCTGTGTTATCATTAGCCATATATGAAAATCCGTTAACACTAGGTCCCAGAATTTTTATCACTTTTATCGATTTCAATCGGTGAAAAAATAGTTTAACGATAATAAAAAACTCGCAATTCTAGCAGTTATCTTTATAAAAATAAATCTTCAAGAAAAAGAGTCGAATATTTTTTTACGAATTGGAAAAGAATTTTAACAATTTCCGTAAGGACCCGAAGTATTTGAATAAAATTTATTATGAATTCTTTTTACGTTCAATATACATGTATATTTCTAATACTTCCCTTCTTTATAAAATTATATCTTTAAGCCTTGCATTACGTCCATCGATACCAGTACAGTTGAATCGGTTCGCAAGGCTCGCTATTTTAAATCTAAATCCCTGCATAGTATCAACCGTTGTATAAATTTTACTCCGTAAGACTCTATATTGGATCAGCATACATAAACTCAACACCTAGAAATGAACTAAAATACAAATTTTTAAGCAGTGTTTTTTATGCATTCTGATGTATTTGTTAAAACTTATAAGAAAAATATTTCGTTAAGAGCTTTTTTGGAATAAATTATTAGCATCAATGTACTCCCTCGTGAAAATTTTCTGACATGCTCACAATATGCCCAGATATAACTTGATATTACCATATTAGGCTTAATATCGTCATATGTGTCAACATATAACTTTTTGGAACTTTTTGGTAGAAAGTAGTATTGAAAATTTCCGACCGAGGGCGCATGATCGCTGAATTTCCTCCTTACAAGAGAGTCAAGTTTGAGGGGTTGAATTACAAAACAAAATTCGTTTTTTTTACCCTTCTAAAAAGCTTATCTGATAACGTTGGTTCTTACTTTAATCAACTAATACTAAACCAATTTTTGTTTATTAAGACATGTTAGTTACACAATACCATGTTACAAAATTTTATCACAGACTCAAGAGTATTCCAGACGTTTTAATAGTTATATTTTTTTCCATACTTTATAAAATCTAAAAAAGCTGTTAGATAGAAACAATATAAAAGAAGCTTTTATATTTTGATCAGTGCATCTTTCAAAAACATAATCAACAAGGAAACGTATTGAGCGACATTGATATTAATCTTTAAATCCCAAGATCATTTTCAGATGCATGGGTATTCACCCACAACCTCCACGAGATCGTACCTTTCTGGACCTTATCCGTCGCCTCAAGAACAATGGAGGCATTGAACGAAAAGCTTGGATAGATTAATTCAGCTCGGTAGTGCGGATCCCGAGAAGACTGTAGGTTTCCAAAATCATAAGTAGAGTGACTTTTGCGTTACGGGAAAGACTCAATCATTTATTTTTAGCGATTAAAATTAAATTTGAAAAAGAACATTTTTTTTTTACCTAAATAATATTAGGTAGTTTCATACTTTCACCGAAACGTTGATTCAATAAGCTCAACTTTATGTTAGCTGTCCTAACTTTTTCTTCAAACTAAGTTGTAGAGTGGTCTCTTGAGCTTATGATCTTAAGTTTAGGTTTGTTTAAAGGATAGAAAAAAAATAAAACAAAAACCAACAGCGTAATCCAGTGGATCTTATTGATAAATACGAATAAATACATTTTATTCACAACTCGCTTCACCATTAATTTTTTCACTTGATTTTTAGCAGTATAATACATCTCTGTAAATATACATATGTACTCTTTTTTCACTCATTATTCACTGAAAATAGTTTATAGCACTGAGTTAAACAGTAGGTTCGCGCAGCTCGTATTCTGAAGCTTTTTATTGTTTATAAAATAAAAAAGTAGGTCAGTACTCTTCTAACCCTTCTCTCATCGCCTATCCTCTTACATAACACTTGTCTCATATTCCACATAATTATGTTATTGTTCTTTTTTTTTCTAAAGTGATATACACCTAATAATTTTATTTATCTTTTTAATAAATCAAGCCTAATCGTAATGACAATTTTAATGTTAGGGTAGTTGTCGTAGAACAATATTGTCAAAAAATTAGAGATTATACGCGCCGCAAGAGTATATGAACTTGTAGCTAAGTAATCTATAATTTTTACGCAAGACTGTACCCTTGGAGACGTAAACTATACAGTATTCATTTATATAGATATATACTTTTTCATAAATTGTTGAACTTTAATCCGTTGTTTATAAATAATTAGACGGTTAAAAACTTTTTTTTATTTTTTTTTAAACTCACAACAAATACATTAAAAGACTGTCAGTTTTTTGAAAGTTTCTGACTGTTAGTTTTTTTTATAATTAAGAAACTAGTACAGAACTGCAGAGAGCATATGCAATCAATGTTAAATATCCAATTTTTAATTGAGTTCATCTCGGGTTATAGGTGGTCAATCGACTTTAAATTTTTTGGGTAATTGTATCATCATGTCCTTAATAAGTATACAAAAATTTAGAACTTTCTGACGCTATACCTTAATCACGACCTTAATGTAAACATATAATTTATTAATTATTTATGCAATATGAAAAAATTTATTTTTATTTTTAATATTATATTTTTTTAATAATTTTAATTTCAACACTCGCATTACAATATTATCGAGTTATATTCTTTATCATTCAACAATTTAGTTGAAGATAGAAAAAAAATTTGAGATATTCATTATTAAAAAAAAATTTATCAAATAATTCAACTGCAATTCCAGCAGATTCTAGAAAAAAAGTAATAAAAGACATACAGAAGGTGAATGGTTATGATCGAATCAAATATAGCGTAGAGACAAAAATCTATGGAGATGAAAAAAAAATAAAAAAATAAGAAACTGTAAAAAAAATGGTCTCGTTGCGATGAGTTATTGGCATAGATAAGGAAGACGAAGCTATCGGAGAAACTAAAGAGTAAAAAAAGTATAACCTTTCGAGAAGTGGTGAGACAGACTGGAGACAGAAAATGACGGCTGATAAAAAGCGACGTTAATATCTCTTGGATACGGAGTGATCCGCGAGAGTGACTCGCAGACTAAGACGTAAAAGGGCTAAAGAAGGATTTTAGAGGAAGGAATATACTCCTACCCGATATCTCGAATGGAAAACGAACGAACGGTAGTCGAGTCGTGTTCCTTACGAGGCTCTTAAATTAAATTACATGCAGTCGCCACAGTCACAGCGGCACACTTGGCACGAGTATCACCCCCTTTCGCCTCCTTTACTTGCCATCCTCCATGCATAATGCATGCGGTATTTTGCGAGCTACCTCGGGAACGCAATTCAGAACGCCGAGAAAGACTCGTTCCACTTTTTCTGAGGTTCCTTTTAGATAGGGGTGAGAGTACCTACCCCTCGCGTACTTCTTGAGCGCTCTGAGACGCCTAATAAAAGTGTAAACATTGCCGATCTTACAAGCACGACTACTTTCACCACTATACTGTTATACATTTAACTATATATATATATATATATATATATATATATATGCATATATATATATATATATATATATATATATATATATGCTCTTTCCTTATATACTATATATATATATATATATATATATATATATATATATATAGAAGTGCCATTGTCTTGCATGCGATTTTATAGTTACTATGCATTTACACTTGCTGTAGAAAAAAAAAAAAAAAAAAACAATATTCTTATTCCTCTGAAATTATTCATTTCTGCGATAAAATTATCTGCCTTAAATAGACTGAATTTAAAGTGATGGTACACGAAAATTTATAGTTGTGTAAATTACCAAATAACAAGCTTACCACTCGAAAAAATAAAAAAATAAAATTTAGCTTCTATAATAAACAGAAAAATAAAATTTTTATATTCAGTGTTTAAATTATACAAATGAGAAATATATGCTAAAATGTACGTCATAAAATGTTTTGTTTTTACACATTATAAATAATGATGCGGATTATAATTTTGTTTATGCAAAACAATAGTATTAAATTATGTTGATGATTTCTTAAATTACTTATAAAAGGAATTAAATTGTAAAAAGCTAACTAGCTTGTGCAGAACTGTCTGTTAAGATAAGGTTTGGCATTAAGATAAATCTTTTACTGACGATAGATTTTAAATTGAAAGAATCTTGTGAGTTAATCGATAACAATAACAATGAAATCGTATCTGACAATTACTTTTACAACTTATCCATATGTTTTCCAACTTAAACTTCAATAAAACGTGACAGTTTAACTTAAAACTATTGGTTTTTTGTATGTTTTTTTTTTCTCACAATTGTATTAGTCAGTAAGTTTTTATATTTTATAAAATCGAGTTTTACGCTAACACGGTTGAAAAAATTTAATAATTTGATTCAATCATCAATGACAAATAGTGACGGTTTTAAATTTTATAAAAAAACAGATATTATGATAAAATTTAAAATATCGATTTGTTACACTGATAGAAGGATTTGTTTATAGTTAAAAATATTTGTTAATATTTAACAAATCATTTATTAGAGACCACTTTTTAGTCCTTAACAAATATTTCTTAGTATTTAAAAAGATTTATTAATATTTAATAAATGAATATCTGATTTATTAAATACAAACAAATCATTTTAAATACTAAGAAATATTTGTTTGATACTAAAAAATGGTCTCTAATAAATGATTTTTTAACTATTAACAAATATTTTTTTAATACAAATAAATCCTTCTATCAGTGTAATATGTTCTGTGAAAATGATAATGCTTTAATTCCTGCAGTATTTCTTCTTCTACTTTTCCAAAGGGAAATTTTTTTTTGTCATATCAACCGCGATAGTTGGATTTTCGATCCAACTATCCAACACTCGCTTCGCTCGGCCGAATAACTAACTCGGTCTTGATAAGAATGCGCCCATAGCCTTAAACTCGTGACATCACTTCAAGCCGTCAGAATCCCCACATTTGCGCATATGTATTGAACATAACTATTATTAAGTAATTTCAAGAATTGAAAAATCTACTTACTCTATATCGCCTACTTAATTGAATATTAAAAAGTCAATTCGCGACAGATAATGTATTATTCGGTTTTGCCAATGTTCTAGGCTTAAAAAGTAATTTGTTATGTTTCTTGTTACCAGTATAAACTTAATAAAGCAAGAAATATTTCTGTGGCATATCTATATGATTAAATAAGTTTTTTTGTAGTTGCATTTGGTTTTCAAAAAAGCCTCGACTTGAATTTTTGCCTTTTGACAGGAATATATGATTTACAGTGATAATGAATTTTTTTATATTATTTTTGAGTAGATTAAATTTTTCCATTAATTTAATTTTGTTTATTTTTTATCAGATTTTTAATTTGAAAAAATTAATCTTTCGTAAATTTTTAAATTCTTCTAGTTCATAGTATAATTTTTTACATTCTTTAGAATTTTATTTACAATTTGAGATTTCGAGCTCTTTGAGTTCAAAATGTATTTATCTATATTTTCAATCTTCGAAAATATTACTTTAAAATTAAAAATTCTGTGATTTAGTTGATTTGTGAGAAATTGTAACATTCGCTGCAATCTGAAAAAAAAAAAAAAAAAACAAATTTTTTTATTGTATGTTAAATGATTTATGAAAAAAATACCAAAAAAAATGTTGGGAATTTTTAAACAACTATAACTTTTAAACGCGTTGTTCGATTTTCACTTTTAAAAAAGCACTCGACGCAGTTTTTTAAGCTCAAAAAATGTCTTTGTAGTTTTATTATGATTTTTTCGCACGCTTTAAAGTTATTTTTAAAAAACATAAAAATTCAAATTTTTTTTTTGGTTTTTTTTTTTTATTTTCTTCCAAATGGCTCGATGGATTAACTCTCAAATCTAATCAGACCTAAGTTTTGATAAACCATTTTGAATGCACTGATAGAAGGATTTCTTAGTATTTAAAAAGATTTCTTTGTATTTAAAAAATCATTTCTTAAACATCATTTCTTAGTATTTAAAAAATATTTCTTAAATACAAAGAAATATTTCTTAAATACTAAGAAATATTTTTTAAATGCTAAGAAATGATGTTTAAGAAATGATTTCTTAAATACAAAGAAATCTTCTTAAATGCTAAGAAATCCTTCTATCAGTGTGTCGTATCGTAGAATTTAATCGGTTAGTTTGTTTTTGAGAAACTGTACGACAAAAATTTATTTACACACACACACACACACACACACACACGGCCGGACATCTCGGCGGGAATAGTCAGAGTAGCTTCATGGGACCTCAAAACGTGGAGATCCCATAAAAACTCGACTTTCGAAAATCGAACCGAAATCAATAACTTCCCTTTTTTCGAAAATTTTCTTAGCGGAAAGTTAAAAATAAAAAACATAGTTTTTAATATCATTTATAGTTTAGATAATATTTTAAAACTGGTATGATTAAATTAGATACAAAACGGATTCAGTAATATATAGTATTCATTTAGTAAAAGTATAAAGAAAAGTTTTCAGTGTACTTACATGCGAGAGTAAGATCGTATAAATAGGCAGACAAAGAATCCAGAAAAGTGTATAGTAAATTTGATTTTTGACGTCAAAACTTTTACATCAAAACACGTATAAAAGTTGAGAAGTAGTTGGCGATGGAAAGAGAAGCATCCATGTGGAACACATGCAATTCGTGAGGTGAATTTAGTGAGACAGAAAAGAATGAGAATTTTGGTGAAATCGAATAGTGCGACCTCAAAAGTAAGTGAACAGATTGAGTGAGCGTGAGATAAGGAGAAATGACAAAAAAGACAGCTTCTAGTAATACAAAAATTTAACTTGGGAGTTTAATATCTGAAAAACTGGAACAGATACCATGAATCCTTTATGATACATCATGTCTAATATTGGTTTCCGATATTACAGATAAATTATCCATGCTTACTTCTTTGTTTTTGTTGCGACAGTTTTTTTTATTCTGATTTTTGCTTTGGTCATTCATTATACTAGTATAATATACGGTGCTCAAAAAAAAAGCTCAAACTTTTTCAAATATTAAAAATGTTTTTATTGAATATTCAATTTGCAGAAAATAAACAAATAAACAAGATAGACATTTTTAATTAAAAATTGCTTTTGCAGTATATTTTATTATTTTTCATTGGATATGTTAAAAAATTAAATTTCAACTGGATGAAAAGAAGATTAAGATCTAACTGATAATAAAAATAATAGACATGCGTGACAGTAAGGAAATAGTAAAAAAAAAAATTCACTTTGAATAAAATTGATAATTTAATTTACGATAGAGTTGAAAATTTAAATCGAATAAGAGGTGCGAGAAATAAAAAGAAATTAAATATATTTATACAAGTCTTTCTAAACATAGTGATATATAAAATCGTTTCCAAAAAATTTATGAATTCGTAATATTTATTTCAATGTCAGATAATAACTGAACGTGAGTAAATCGCTTGATTAAAATATAAAAAAAGTCTATTCGCAAAGTCTACGCCGCTTTAAATTGCTGGAAACATAAGAGAAATATTCTGTCGACTTCCACTCGCAAGCTCTTAGCCATGTCCATTATTATACCAATTATTGAATACTGCTCATTAGTTTTTCTTGATTCATCAATAAAGTTAGACTACAAACTGCAGCGTCTTGTGAATAACACTATCAGATTCATATTCAATCTTAGATGTAATGAACATATCACTCCTTACAGGCACAAATTAAACTGGCTCACAATTTAATCCAAAAGACTTTGATTGTAGAAGATCATGATTGTAGAATTTATATCAACATGATTTTAGTGGTTAATATATACTATTATGATTAAGTTCACGATCTTTAAGTTAACAGCCAGATTTTAATAATTATTATTCAGATGGTAAATGTAACTATTTATTTATGTGGTACAGTTAACTATCTATTTATGTGGTACAGTTAACTATCTATGTGGTACAGTTAACTATCTATCTATGTGGTACAGTTAACAATATGAATAGTTTTTGCAACTATTCATATTAGGAAGCCTGTTTTTACCATACTTAGATAGTAGTATTTACCATAAAATTCTCTCCGTGTACAATATTAATAATTATAGAGAGAATTTAAAAAGTTTTGCTAAATTCATTTCGTAAATCCTTCAAAAATTTTTTTTAACTTGACAATCCAATTAAAAATAAAAGGTTGACATTTCAAAATTGGATAATTTTCAATGTATTTTTCAGAGAATATTATCTTTAAACGAGCTTTGATTCTTTCGTATTCATTATTCTTTCGTATTCTTTCGTATTCTTTCGTTTCAAGTATCCATGACTATTGAAATATTCAAGAAATTGATTACATGTGTTGTTTCACTTCTAGATAAAAGAACCAGTATTCAAAGTTTACTTTAAAGAGAACTAAATACAACAATAAGTATAGAACTCGGAGAAACAAAAAAAACGAACCAAATAAAAGGTTACGATCGAGCATTGTATTACATTTTTTTGTAATTTCCTATGAAAAAACTATAGATACTATGTTTTTGTAATCAATTACATCACATGAAAAGATTCAATAAACTCCAAATTGTACAATAACGATGTTGTGTAAAAATATACGCAAAACAAACCACAGAAGCAAATAAACCAACCAACAGCAGATAGAGTAAAGATAAAAAAAAAAAACAGTAAATTTGTCGTGCGGAAAATTTTTTATTCTTTTCATCATCCTTCCGCATTTCTGCACAAGATCCATCGATTGTTAATGTGCAATCAACCAATTTCTTGCTTATACAACGCTAACAGTTTCAAGATTTTAAGATCGATAGCTGTAACAAAAATTTTCACAGTAAATAAGGAAGGAATTCTCATCAATGTTTTTTGTTTTATTAGTGGTGTTTGCTTTTAAAGTATATCATTGCTTGTTTTAAGATAATAAAGTTGTTTCACAACTTTTCGCTTAAAAAATTGTTGACTTTTGAAACGGTGCGATAACTACTTTCAAACGTTTATATATTAAAAAATAAAGTATGGAAAATTAAAAAGAGCATAAAACACAATTCCCGTTTGATCTAGCGAACCAAATCGATTCAAATTTTCACGAAATTTAATGGCAATGATATTTTTTGGATCGCCACCTATTTAGATCCGATCGGTCGAGCCGTTCAAAAGTTATTAGAGGTTTACACACACACACACACACACACACACACACACACACACACACACACACACACACACACACACACACACACACACACACACACACACACACACACACACACACACACACACACACACACACACACACACAGGGATCAGTCTTAGGTCCTCTGCTATGGAACATCATGTATGATGGCCTCCTGAGAATAGCATTGCCTACGGGAGTCAAACTTGTAGCATATGCGGATGACGTAGCTGTCGTGATTGTCGCAAAGCACCTCGAAGAGATAGAAATGGCATTTGATATTACATTCAGACGAGTCAATTTGTGGATGGACATGATGAACTTGCAACTAGCCAAGTATAAAACCGAGGCAGTGCTCATCACCAGCAGAAAAACGGTAGAAACCATCAAGTTGAGAGTCGGAGAACAAGAAATCACATCACAACCATTTATCCGTTATCTGGGAGTGATGCTGGATGCACGACTCAACTTTAAACAGCAGGTGGAACATGTCAGTGCCAAAGCGTCAGTAGTGAGGGCTAGTCTCGCACGGCTGATGCCTAACATCGGAGGCCCAATGCAGAGCAGGAGGCTACTATTGTCATCAGTAGTCACATCAGTGCTCACTTACGGAATATCCATTTGGGCTGATGCACTGGAAACCCAAGAATCATGGAGAAAAGCTGGACCAATATACCGACTGAGTGCCTTACGAGTAGCTAGTGCCTTCCGCACTATATCAGAAGAAGCAGTGTGCGTCATTGCTGGAACCCTACCTCTTAGAGTTCTAGCAGAGGAAAGACGGGCCTTTTACCAACGAAAAAGGTCAACTGCACTGAGCCCGGAAGAACTTAGAATTGAAGAACGGCAGAAGAGCATAGGCCGATGGCAACTACAATGGGATGCTGCAGAGAAGGGTAGGTGGACGCACCGTCTCATACCTCGGATCGACATTTGGCTTAACCGGAATCACGGTGAGGTCAATTACTATCTTACGCAGATGTTGTCGGGACATGGGTGTTTTCGAGAGTATCTACACCGCTTTAAACACGATGACTCTTCGGAGCGCCCGTCCTGCCCAGGAGCTGCTGAAGACGCGGAGCACGTCTTCTTTGTATGTCCTCGTTTCGATCCACAGCGTGAAGAACTGGAGAGGATCCTGAACCAGAGAATGCAACCAGATTCACTAGTAGAAGCAATGTTGTCATCAGAAGCTGCCTGGAACGCTACCAACACGTTTGCAACAGAAGTCCTTAAAGACTTGCGTTCCACCGAAAGAAAAAGAGAAATAGAGAGACAAATAGAAATAGAGAGACAAATAGCAGAAGATGGAAGGAAGATAGTTAACACCTTAGCCACCAGAAGGAAGAGCAGTAGCTAGATCCTCCCTTCACGAAGTAATGCCTGACGGCGGTTTCCATGAGGGATTAGAGGAAAGAAGGAAAAGGGGTTTAGGGTTTAGTGGGTAGGGGCGTTAGTGTCGAGTTAGTATGACGCTGCGTCGAGTCGCCACATATCCAGGCCAAACAGCTATGCCTAAAATCCGTAAAAAGGATTCCCCCCCCCCCTACAAAAAAAACACACACACACACATTCATACATACAGACAAAGTGACAACATCGCGGGGGTAGTTAGGAAAGCTTCCTGTGACTTTAAAACGTCGAGATCTGATGAAAACTCGATTTTTGTAAAACGGGGTAAAACCAATAACTTCCCGATTTTCGAAAATCTTCGATTAGATTAAAAATTAATCAAAAAAATTTTCGGTTTTACTTCCCTCTCTAATTCTTTGAGATGTGTAAAAATGTCAAAATTTTACTTTTCAATTACTTTTCGAAATTTTCGCGCTAATTAAATAAACGCGTATACTTCATCCCATAGGACATACGGAAGAATTGCTCAGACAAAAATTTTCGAGCAAAGATTACTGAAACGAACTCAACCCAGCACAAAAATTTTTTACTATAATAATTTCTCAACCAAATATTAATCCTCGTAACTTAATTTTAACTGCTGTCGAATTATCAAATAATTATTTTCATGCTTTATCCCGAAGTATAAGATAATCTAATAATTATAACGAACGTTGATAAAGAAACTACCGGTCATGTAGATACTACACTGAAAAAAAAAAAAAAATATTTTTATCGAAGTTTTTTTTTATATCAAATATACGTATCTTAATATAAAAAAACTGGTATTTTTCGCCTGAGAATACCTAAGTTTTTTCTGGGGCTAAAACTTTATGCTGCGTTACCGTAGCAACCGAAGGGGTGGTGCCCCCAATTCTCTGATTTCCCTCCAATTTCACACTAGCGTGTTTGTTTACATAATTGAAAAGTTGTACCGATTTATTATTTATTGAACAATTACCGAGCTGTGTTACAATTGATATAATTTGGATGGATCTTCGGGTACAAAAAAAATTGCTCGAGTGGGATTTACGATCTTTGCAACAAATTTTTGAAGGTAATTGTTTTTTTTTATCAATGTTTTAATGGGTTATTCATTATACAAATTTGATTCAATGAAAATAATAGAAATCTAGCCGTTGCAGGTAATTAAAATTTTTCTTTTTCAATTATTTAATTACAATTAATTTAATTTTTTTCATTTAATTATAATTTATAAATTAATAATTATTAATTTATTAATTATAATAAAAAAGATCCACAGTATTTTAAACACATCATCCTCATTAAAAAAAAAAGATTTAAAACGATTCGAAATGGCTCAAAGCGATTAAAAACGATTTAACTTGACAAATATATAGATATTCATTTTGCATGGGTTGAATCGTTTTTTTTAATAAGGGCATTTGCACCTGTGTCAAATGAGGTTAACTCGGCCATATTTGTATGTTGGTATTTTGCTGAGGAAGAAACCGAATTTTTTTTAAATCACTTCACTTATTAGTGTAGGGAAAAAACTTTGGTATTCTCCACACAGGAATACCAGTTTCTTTACTGGAGAGAAAAATTTCCTAGGTGGAATAAAACTTTTTTTTTCAGTATAGCATAGTCGTAATGCTGTAAGTATCAAAACTAATAAATAGCATTTTGAAATATGATGTCGTAAAGTTGCAGTAGTTCCTAACATAATTGTTACTAACTGTAATTTACGCGGTCATTGCAAGGCTCCTACCCAGTCAGTGTATTAGTGCATAATATTAATAATAATAATACACATAAATTCAAGATACAAACTAGGATAAGGAACGCGATAAAAAGATTTTTCAATGCTTTTTATCAATACTTAGAATTTCTATTCTCAGAAACTGCTAGAAGCTTTGCCCAGAGCATTGAAACTTCATCGTCTCTTTGATCTTTCTCTCACTATCTTATGAACTTTTCGTGCCAGAATATGCACACTTGTGTTTCTCAAAGTCAAACCCCATACTGAGAAATGACAAAACGAAATGTCAATCCAAATATCAAGTAACAAATACTTCCATTCCACAAAGTATGACTTTTTTTTAAAAATACAACGTTATTAAATAACGCAGCATAAAAAAATTGTCTGATATGATCATATATGGCCTAATATTGGCATATATGGCCATATCAGGTAACATATGAGAGTATTAAAATAATTTATTATAATTTGTACGTCAATTAATACGTCATATTGAATAAAAATTGGTTTAGAAATTGATCTAATTTAAAATTTAATAAAATCTAATTTAAAATTAATTTAATTTAAAACCAATGTCAGATAAGCTTATTACTAAAAAAAAATGGATTCCTTGACTCAAAAAATTATTTTTGTAATACTAACCACGAAACTTGGATTTTCGAGCTATAGTTAGGAGGGGTAAAATGAATTATATATGCACTGATAAAAATTTTAACTTGACTCAAGAGCAAAAATCTTGAACCAAGAACACCAATTGGAAGAAAATGAATTTCTTGAGCCAAGAGGAAAAATTCTTAAGTCAAGATAGATTCTCTTGAATTAAAAAAATATATTGTTACGTCCAGATCGGACTTAATTAATTAATTTTATTTCGGCCCAAGCCTTTCGACCTATAGACCGGGATCTTATTTTAATTTTGTCTAGAAAGGTTATGATAAATGATACGATTAGAATTCTCAATTATAAAATATATTGAACAAAAATTAATGAAATTGAATGTATACAATACAAAATTCAATTGAATAAATTGAGATACAAAACAATAAACGACTTATAAATTATTACAAAGAGTACAGTACCTTTCGTAGTGTTGAGTTAGTTTCTCACTGATCACTATTAGATTTTAGAAAATGCACAAACGGGATGACCACGTGGTTATAGAATTTTTAGGTATAAGCGGGAGGACCACGCTTTTAGACTCAATTTGAATCTAATACAAAATCGAACTGTTCACTAGAAGCTCGAAAAATTTAGTAGCTATTATAGTACGAGCGGGATAGCCACGCTTCGTTAAAAATTCTACATAATGACTAATCTGGATGACCGAACTGGTCCCTCAGAACTCGAAAAAGAATATATTAGTAATGGCCCCCTTTTTGAGGGAAATGTGCCCTTTTATAGTTTTGAAGTCAGACCCAGATTGTATATTTTCCGGGGGAAACTTCTATCCAATGAGGATACAGTTTTTCGGACTCTAGTCCTATTCCCTTTGGGAAAGCGAATAGGACACGCCCTAATGCAAGCGTGTGTGTGTGCGCACCCACACACATACCGACATATACATACTTATTTATTAATTTTAAAATCTTACGTTGAAATTATCCTATTTTATATTATGAAAATTATAAAATCTTAAGATTAATTACTTTTTTTAGTTAAACAAAAATTTATTAATTTTTGTGATCAGTGTAACTTTTGACATTAATTGATTCCCTCATTTCATTTCACATTTTAATATCATTTATTAACGATTGTGAATTTTAAATTTTAGGGTTTCAATCATCTTTTTTAGAAATTTATTAGATATTTAGTTATATTTATAGGATATTTAGTTTCGTTTATTTCTACAATCACCCGCCAGGGAGAGTATAAATCGAAGAAAAAAATCTTGGCGACTAGTCGATTCTTGTCGAAAAAACAATTTTCACTTATATCTTAGTTTGTCATTTAGCAACTATATTACCTCTGACTGACTATTGCTCTATTGTATTAACAAGTTCAACCTTGGAAAATAATCGTAAACTTCAATGTGCATTAAACTCAACTGTTCGTTTTGTTTTTAATTTAAAGCGTATATTACCTCTGTTGTTATTTTTATAAGTTACTGTCTGTATCAAAACCTAGTTATCTGCGTGAATTATTCGTTGAAGATACCGATGTCCGACGATCTGATAGACTAGCAACAAAGAAAAATAATGTCATCTTTAAAATGCCAAACTTCACCACTACGCATTATGAGTTCTCTTTTGTTGTAACTGCTATCCGATCATGGGACGAACTGCCGACTGAAGTGATCAATGCATCAAGCATTGAAATTTTTAAAAATAAGGTCTATGACTATCTTTTTAACTTGGATCTATAACTAAATAAGTTGTCTCATGGTGCTCAATTAAATCAATTAAATCAATTAAATCGATAAAATTATTAAATTAATCCATTATATGTTTATGTATTTACACTATGTATTATAAAGAAAACTATTATCATTACACTATTGTTATAAGAAACACATTTTATTTATTTATTTAAGTAAACAAACCCAACAGCCTAGGCCATTAACAAGGTTAATAAAGGTACAATGGTTAGTACATAAAAAAAATTTTTTTGAAGTATAACAAGATGACTTATCGCTAACATAGTAATTAAATAGTTAAATTGCTAAATGAAAAGGCTAATGATATGTTAGCAATAGCAACTCAAGAAAATAATAGCAATTAACAAAAATAAAAAGAGAAATAATAAAAAAAAAAAAAACAGAATAAAAGAATAATAATAATAATACTTATAGCAATTATACAATTGCACATATTCAACGCCATTTAGTTGCTAATTTGCTAAGTAATACTATCCAAGTACACGGAAAGAACAATAACCAACTACACATACTCGTATAGTATACTCCGTGATATCTATAGTGAAAAAAAATTTCAAACTATAGTCAATATCCTTCAAAGTATACTAAATTATTTTTGGACTGTACTCAGTGAAGTCTTCGATTTAATCGATTAATTTTTCTGGTTATATCGCGTAAAATTTCACGGGATATAATCTGAAAAATTATTTCGTGTAAATTAAATTATACTCGGTTGAAATTTGGATTATGCCCACGGTGACTCCGCCAATTTTTTTTTCTAGCGCCTGCGCACTTAGCATTATCATATCTATTATGTATTTTGAATATTAGGTTAGTCAAATATTGTTTTAAATAATTATTACATACATTAAAAACATTTAAGGAGCATTAAAGTACAATTTTTCCGATAATTTGGGGTTAAAAATTTTTTTTTTTCTTTGCTTAGACTGTTCGAACTTAAAAATGTTAGGCTAAGAAAAAAATATTTTCACATATCAAAATATATAAATAGTCACACACTCATATAATTCCCTAATTATATTTTAATTAATGTCCAATATGCTGATAGACTATAATTCACAAATTATAAACAGCACTTTACCCGCAGGCGCTAGAAAAAAAAAATGAAGTGGGCATAATCCAAATTTCAACCTAGTATAGTTCAATTTACACGAAATAATTTTTCAGATTATATCCCGTGAAATCTTACGCGACATAACCAGAAAAATTAATCGATTAAATCAAAGACTTCACTAAGTACAGTCCAAAAATAATTTAGTATACTTTGAAGGATATTGACTATAGTCTGAAATTTTTTTTTCACCACAGATATCACGGAGTATACTATCCGAGTATGTGCAGTTGGTTATTGTTCTTTCCGTGTAATCATATTAGTTGTAAACCAATAAGGAAACGTCATGAGTTGACGTATATGAGCTTTAGGTATCGTTACATCAAATATTTGATCAGGCTTATTGCACATTACAGAACATAGATAATTGGGATCACAGCTATTAGAAAGATCAGACCAGTCAGTTTGGTAGAGAGCATTTATTAAACAAGATTTATCATATTTCTTAAAGTTATACTTATGAGATATACTATTCTCGTCATAAATTTTATCCAATTTTCTGGACAAACTAAAATCAATGTAAAAAAAAACTGGATGATAAGCATCAAATCCAACCAAAGTCCAGTCTGATCTTTATACATTACAAGTTATATTTGACAGTACCAGGTCTAAATAATTGCCTTGATAATTAGTAACAAGATTGTATTGTTCCAATTCAAGTAAGTCATTAAAGTTATTTACTAGCGCAGATCTTGCATCATATAATATGCAAGCCTGATAAACTTATTGATATTGAAATCACCAACTATAATAATTTTACAACTGATATCACTCAAAAGCTCCGATAACAGATTCAAGAAATCACTTAGTACACCAATCACTACTGCAGGGGAAATATATACAACGATCAGTACAAGCTAATCACAGTTCTCTACTAATCAAACGCCAATGATGTTTTAATTGATGATGTTTTAATTAAACGCCGATTTTAATTAAATTGTGTTTTTATGTTTATACTTGCCATTCGGCCACGGCCTTGGCATAAATAAATTTATCTAATTTATTTACGTATGACAGTTTTATTTTTATTGACAAGATTTTCAAATCCGCTTAAAAATATTGCTTTAAACTTCTTCTAACCCGTTATCACCTTTTCGGTCATTTTCATGCTAGTATAAATCTAATTCAAGTGGATGGAAATTTCCATCTTCACTAACAATTTGAGACAATTCGTCTTCGGATAGTTAGGTCAATGGGCAACCATCGAACTTGAACACTAGTAAGCTGGTAAATGCTAGTATCTGTTCGACTAAATTTTAAGTATTAACAAAGGAAAGCCACTGAGAATGAAGGGCAACTTTGAAAAATCCATGAAAAATTAACCAAGCCAGGAATCGAACCTGGATCTCCCCGATTACATGTCAGGATGCTTTACCGGTTAAGCTTTAAACTTTAATAACTGTACTAACATAACATTCAACTTTAATGAAAAATAATTGAATTTCAGATATTCATAAAGTTAATAAATTTATATTCATAAATGAATAAAATTTTATTTGCATTCTCTCAAATCCGAGTTTCACCGTTGATATTACAAAAAATTTTGTTCAATACAAATCCGCAACGGTTGGCATTTTGATAATAAACTTAAAGTGATGACACACGTCTAAGGTTATGTATACATTCTCAACAAAACCTCGTACATAATATGTGGTCTCGCTTCGCTCGACCGTGTAACAACGTACTCAGTTTTGTTGAGAATGTGCCCATAATCTCAGCCTCGTGGCGTCACTTAAAGCTTACCAAAATACCTACTTTTGCGCATACATATGGAAAATAACTATTCTGCACTGGATAGTAAAAATAGTATATTGCATAGTTAGGTTACTACGATCGTAATTACGTAGCGAGGGCAATGTTTTTACAGTCAACGCTCTCTGTATTTGACTCACCCGTACAGGACCATTCTCTGTATTTGACTCGTCCTTGTCCATAAGAGCTGTGTAAAATCGTCAAATACAGAGGAAGAATGTGGTCAAATACAGAGAGCGTCGACTGTAGTACGAGTCGTAAGGTCACGTGCACGGTCCGTGGGTCCATGTCACATGGCCCGGAGACGTGTACTAAATGAATTCCACTCGCCGGATAAGGACCATCTCAGTGTACTACTATACAAAATATTTTATTTAATAATTTTCTAATTTGTGCAATTTACGATTTATGATTTATTTGCTCTCTGCACGTTGGATTATTTTATTATAACACGCCTATTTTATTACGCTAGTGGAAAAAGATCGGATCTATTTGGAATTTTAAGTTAAAACGTAACTCTATTTTAGAACAGTCTTAACTCTCTTACGAAGAGAGGGTTCTGCAATCATGCACCTCTCATCAGAAATTTCCAACACTACCATATTGGTCGCAAATCTGTATACAGGCACACATGACCATGTTAACCCTTTAATCTTCGGCCTTGAATCCCCACTCTTAATTCGAGTCATATGTCTTTTTCTTTAAGTGAGAGAGCTATAGTCTTTTTCGTAGAGAGGGGGCCAGAAAAGTAGTAGAAGGGGACGCATGGACACACTACTACAGCTAAACCGTCTTTCACACAACCGCATAACGGACTATGATTGGCTCTCTCCCCTAACAGCTCACACTGAGATTCATTGCGCTTCCAGAACATTAAAGGGTTAATATGAGCGCATTAAACCACATCCAGACAGATATGTCCTAACATGGCCAATTCTCATGTTAGACCATATATGGTCGTACAAGGATATATTAAGCATTATCTATGGACATATCATGACATAGATATATTGTGATATCACGAAATTTTTTCAAATGGTTTTTGTCATAAATATAACGTTATTAATCAAACTTCATTCAAAGTTATTATGACGGTGATAATAAATTGAAGGGTTTTTATTGTTGAAAATTAAACACGTTAAGTATTGTTATGAACAAGAGTATTACGAGAGTATTAGAGAGGTGAGAACTCTAATCTACATGATACTACTCCTTGACTTGACCAACCTAATAACAGGGTACCTTTGTCACGTTATCTACCTAAACAGAGTTTTCGCCGCAATCTATAGGATATACGATAACCACGCAAAGGAGGATTTCTGATATATAATACGGGAGTTGGGTTAGTGGAATTCTACACTGTCTCGGACAAACTACGAAAGAGCAACAGGTTCGATACTGTCTACGTCTGAACTAACTTTACTTTCTCTATTAGAGTTGAGAGTTGATCAATATAACTGAAATAAGATCGTAGACAACTTTTGGTATGTAGTTACCATACTACACCGCTGCACATCTCATAACTTTTGTAATTTATCTTTTACTTTTAAATCATCATCTTAATTACTTCATTTCTTATTACTTTCTGTCTTTTTTGTAGAAAGCTGTTTTTTTTTCTTTCAATTTTTTGTATGTAAAGAAGTTGCCAGCATTTTTAATTTATTTTTGTAACTAAATACAAATTAGTTTTTTTCCATAATGAAATTTAATAACTGCTGGTTACTGAAACTAAGTTACTTCTTTTTTTTTGTTTCAACATCTGGCTCATCGATTTCTGTTAGCAATTTTTATAATTCTGATTAGTCGATATGATTTATCTGTTTAATACTTTTAGAACAAGAATAATAATACGTTTATAGTTTTCAATTGTTGTATTTTTGACCAAGAAAATTAAGAAAAGATTTTGAAAAATATCACCGACGAAATTAGTTACTTAACGAAAGTTTGCTGTCAACGCTTAAAAGTGAAGGGTTTTTTGTTTTTTAATGTAAAAGAGATGAAAAATTATTTTTATGGAAAAATGGTTCTAAAAAAAATTATGAACCATCTATTACAATAAAAAATAAGATTTTTAAGCAAAAATAACATTTTATTATAAAACATGAAACTAAAATTTTTTGACCTTGTGCTACATGACTTCTTTGTTCATGATAATGGTACATTAAGATACGAGTGGCTTAAATGAGTAAATGATTATGACACGGCGTGAAGTTAGCGCGCGAGCGAAGCGAGTGCGCTAACACGCCGTGAATGATCGCTCATTTAAGCCACGAGCATCTTACACTATTTTGTAGCATCAGTGTCCTAAATTCGTCTTCAGTTTTATTCAAATTTAAATATAAAAATTAATTAAGGAAAACTAAAAATAGTATATCATGCATAGCAGGACCGCAAGCATTCCAAATAAATAAAATTTAGAATGCTAAAATAAATAATTGCTTAAAAATAGTCTAATAGTATAATCTAATTGTAGTAATCGACAACGTCGCACGAGTTGCACATACTATTTTTTATTACAAATGCGGTGATATATGTGGGCCCAAAATCGGGGTCCAGGGGCGAAGCCCCGGCGGGGGTTGGGAGGCGGAGCCCCCCCAGTCCCAAAAACAAATGAAAAGTTAAACAAAAAGAAACAAATAAATATAAAATAATAAATCCAAAGTGATTATTATTAATTAACAAAAAATAAATTCACACATTGAAACAATCAATACATAAAATTAAATAACATTAAATTTAGCTGTCACTTTATAATTTTTTAATTTTCTTAAAAATGTTAATTTCCACTTTCTATTTATTATTAAAATCATAAAATGTAAAATCTTAACGAATATTTATCTTTCTTCTGATTGAACTTCAATGGTGGAATGGCAGTTTTGGAATACTATACATTGAGACTCTTCAAATTTTTTCACGCACAAACCTAAGTCTTGATCATAAAATACTGTAGAACAGATAAATGAATGAGGAGTTTCACAATCGTCGAATTGAGAAGTTGAATTTTTCTTTCTTGTAACAGTATTTTCTTGCAAAGTAGATTTAAATTTTTTTTGATGACGTAATGTATCAAGTTTAACTTCATTTGATGCTGATGAACAAGGTTGGTCAAAGTTTGATGAAACATTATCTTTGGGTTTGGACATTGAGACTGCTGTTTTAATTAATTTTTTATTTAATACTGGTAAAACATTTGAAATTTTTGTAAATTTTTTTTCGTCGAAACATCTGAATCGGTTGATTTATTCAAAACGGTAATGTTTGTAATTACAGGAGATGGTTTAGTAGATGGAGGAGTGAATCCAACAGTATTTGTTTTTTTATTCAAAACAATTCCATCGTTGATCATAGAATGAGTACGTTTTTTGTTGTTAACGGAATCGGCAATATAACCTTCAACTGCTGTTGATGACTTCCAACCACCATGTCTCGTCATCACTGTCATATCACCTCCAGCATCAGCTAACAATGTGGCAGATGTTCGACGGAAACTATGTCCTGTGTATTTCTTTGCATTTTCTAATTTTAAAAATTCAGCAATGGTTCTAGGCATTGAACCAAACTTGTTAATTCCTATGGGCTGACAAGTACAGCGACCATTTTGGTAATTCAAAAAAATCTATCTGTTTTACAGGTTTGGGGCCTAGCATCCATATATTCTTTTGCGTAGTCGTAATATATACCATTAATGGTAAATGATCTTGGCTGATTATTTTTTGTTATCGGAACTTTAATAAATAAAGTCTCATCAATTTTTTTGACATCTTCCAGTTTCATGTTCATGAATTCACTTCTTCTTAAAGCACCAGAAATTCCTAATATTAAACAAACCTGCAACAGTAAGAATAAAATAAACAAATGTTTAGACTATACAGACATTTTCATACTAAACATATCAATAAATATTTAATTACCTTTGTAGCAAGATATTTACTATCAGGGGCTTCATTTAGAAATTTTTCGATATTTTCTTTTGTAAAAACTTCAGATTTTTTAGCAACGTATTTACACATTTGTTTCTTCAAAAAAAAACGTTACTTTTTTGTAATTACCAATATCAACATCATCAAATGCTTTGATAGTAGTTTTCAACATCGAATGAAAAGCCCATAAACTGGGAGGGGCATATTTTTGAGAAAGATTATCAAAGAAGACTACAATTACATCTTCAGCAAAAGAATTTGATTTAACATTTTCTTTACGCCATGCTTTAAAAGCATTATAAGTTGCCACATACATTCGTCAAGATTTTGTTGGCATTGATTGTAAAGCTATTTTCTTCGCCTTTTCTTTTATCTCGTCAGGAACAAAATCATTCTAATCATCGTCTAAATCACTGAAATCACTGTCCATATTTGTTACGGAATAAGATTGTTGTTAAATTAAATAATGTTCAGAAAATATTTCACACCAGAATAATGTTTACGACTGAGCGAAATCGTTAATAAAAAAAAATTGAAAATCATTAATAGAGGTTTTAGCATACTTCAGACTGAATCATAGCCGACAAAAAGATGTAATTTTAATCATTAATTATTTATTATTTTGTATTTTTTCGGGGCTTTGAATGTTTTTAAATATATTTTTTCGTTTTTTTTTTTGCGGTGAAAGTCAAATTTTTAGAGCAGAAATGTATGAATTGATCGTAAATATAAGCCCGTAGCCTAAAAAATTCCTCTCTACTCGTTTCATAATTGTTTATTTGTCAACAGTTTTCATCAGATCTTGACGTTTGAAGGTCACAGGAAGCTTCTCTGACTATCCCCGCGAGGGTGTCACTATGTCTGTTTTTTTTTTTTTTTTTTTTTTTTTTTTTTTATTTATAGAGGAGATAAAATACATTTACGTATGCTAGGACTTGGTGTTGGTGCCTGGTTATGTCGGACTCAGAAGTCAATATTATTCCCTATTATTATTAGGTATCACGACACCTACTTCTTGTTACTACTGGTTTCTAATCCTTTTTTGCGATTTTTTCGTTTAAAAGGCGCTGCGCGTAGGCTGCGACAGCTGACCAGTTTTCTTCTTTTGTGATCATGCAGGTTACCAAGCTCTCAGGGGAGAGCATTGTGCCTATTGTTTCTTCGGTGCTGATTCTGTCTTCCTTCCACCGATCACACTCGAAAAACGTGTGCTCGGCGTTGTCAATTTTGTCTGGGCAGTATTTGCACGTTAGTGTGCTGTGCAAACCCATCTTGAAAAGATAGACATTGAAATGCCCATGTCCCGTCAATAGCTGGGTCAGGAAGAAGTCCGTGTCCCCGTGCTTTCGAGAAAGCCAGACGTTGATGTTTGGGATCAGGCGCGCTGTCCATCTGCCCGTCTCTCCCGATGTCCATCGGTCCTGCCACTCTTGCTGCGTTTCCGCCTTTATCCTCGTTCTTGCGTCCTTCATGTTTTCGTCACTGTCTTTAGCGTCATAGAGTTTAACTCTCTCAAACGCTAATAGTTCGATGGGCGTGGCTCCCGCAATGACCAATACAGCCGCTTCGGAAACTGTGCGGTAGGCGCAGGCAACCCTGAGAGCACCTCGTCGCTGTACTGCTGCTATCTTTCCCCGGTAGGTCTTCTGCTTTAATATGTCTGCCCATATCTCAGCTCCATAAAGCAGTACCGAGTAGACTCCTTCTAGAAGAACTCTTCTCTTTTTTGTTCTTGGTCCCATAGTGTTGGTCATAATTCTTGCTAGGCTAGACACCGTCTTGCTGGCTTTCTGGCATGCATTATCGAGGTGTTCACGAAAAGATAGTTTCTCGTCTATCATTACCCCCAGATAGCGCAGGGTCCTTGTTGACGTTAGTGTTGTTCCTCCCATGTCCACAGCGAATGATTTTGGGAACCATTTTTGGCGATTCAGAACGACCATCTCGGTTTTGTGCTTGGCGAGTTTCAGGTGGTGTTTATCGAGCCAAGTCTCGACGGCATCAACCAACGTTGAATGTCACGAACTGGTGATCACTGCCGCTGTATTCTTCGGATACAGTCCAGTTTTCGATCATGTTGGCAGTCCTTGGAGTCGCCAACGAGATGTCGAGGATGGATTCTTGGTACCCTGGTCTTCTAAAGGTCGTGGTGCTCCCGGTGTTCAGCGCTATAAGTTCGAGTCTAGACGCGACGTCAGCGACCTCGTTACCTCTGGTGTCGGAGAAAGCAGCGCCCCACTCAGCCGATTTAGCGTTGAAATCTCCGGCTACGATGACTTCGCCGTCGAATTTAGTAACCGCATTTTCTATATTTGCCAGTTTCTGTCGGAACACACTAATCCCTTCGTTAGGTGAGAAATAGACGCTCATGAAGTAGGTTGTGGGGGTTTGAATCCAGACAAAACCTGCTCCACTTCCGCTGTTGTTGACGGTAACGTTCTTTGTCTCACACTAAAAAAATATATATACGCATATATGCAGGCAAAATACATATACGTCGCACATATAAAATATATACGCCACATACTTTTTTTTGCCCCGTATATGCGGCATATATTTTTTTTCAGTACGGGGTGTTCACAATCCAAATTGCTGCCATGCGGTTTCGTCTGCGAACCATGTTTTACCTTCGATGTTTAGATATTGCTCGCAGATAAAGCAGACGTCGATTTTATCTTCAAAGACACGCTGGCGCAGCAGGTTCTGCGCCAAGGCGCACCTATTCAGGTTGCCTTGTAGTATGCGTGTCATTTCTGCCCTCTCGTGGCTTCTACAAGTGCTGTGTGTGTGTGTGTGTGTGTGTGTGTGTGTGTGTGTGTGTGTGTGTGTGTGTGTGTGTGTGTGTGTGTGTGTGTGTCTGTGTGTGTGTGTCAGTATGTGAATCGCTTATAACTTTTGAACGATTGAACCGATCGGAATCTACCAAACAGCGTTCTAAAGAGTTCCCTCAAACTTAGATTTTCTATGAATTTGAATCGATTCGGACCAATAGATTTTGAGAAATTTTGAGAAATCTAAAAAAAAAATCGGAAAAAATTTTTTTTGAAAATGGTTTTTTTGGAATAACTTTTAAACGGCTTCATCGATCAAATTTAAAAACGAATCCGCCCTTGAGCTTGAAAAACGACGTCGATCACCGCTAATCCGGTCAAAATCGGTTAATTCGTTCGAGAGATATCGTGAACGAAAGAAAACCGAAAAAAGTTTTTTTCTTACATAACTTCGACATTTCTTTTCGGATCGTTCTTGATGTAATAGAATAATTTTTAGAGCTTAAAAAACCGCGTCGATCGCCGCCAAGAACGTAAAAATCGGTTGATTGGTTCGAGAGATATCCTCAACGAAATATTTGGAAACAAGGATTTTTTTAACATAACTCCGACATTTTTTGGAATAACTTTCAAACGGCTTTACTAATCGATTTAAAAAATTAATCATCTCTTTACATAAAAAAACCACGTCGATCGCCACCGGTCCGGTCAAAATCGGTTCTTTCGTTCATGAGTTATCGTTGACGAAAGAAAACCGAAAAAAGTGTTTTTTCGGAATTACTCCGAAATTCCTGGTTCGATCAAATTAAACTTACAAATCCTTCATGAGGCTCAAAAAATTGCGTTTAATGCTGCCAACCGCGTAAAAATCGGTTCATTCAAAAGTTATTGCGGTTTGAAAATTTGAAAAATTGTGTTTTATTAAACTTCTATCAGACTTTTGAGCTCGAAGAGCTCAAAAGCATAGAAAAGCTATCACTTTAAGCTCAGAGAGCTCAAATAACACATGAAATTGTATTTTTTAGCTCGGAGAGCTCAAAAATATCATTAGTGCAATTTTAAGCACCTAGGTATGAAATTAGCGGGAAGTTGCAAGGATGGCCTTCAGGGTCTACCGGTTTTCTAGTTTTTTTCTTTTCAATACTATCAATTTAATTTTAATTAAATACAGGGATGTATACTACTGACACTATTAAAAGGCCAGAAACTGAGCTTCTTATCTCAGTATATCGAAGAAAGTCTAGATCGAAAATTGACTTGTTTGTTTTTTTATTGAACCTTCTCAATCGATATTAATTACCCGGTGAGGAAAGGGAGAGTCATTTAAAGAGTCTCGAACCTCACTGAGTGGGTTTTCTGTGGATCTTTTGGCCAATCTGCGATTCAAGCGTCACAAGAAAATGCGATACGAAGTAATAAGAGAGTTCCGGCCGCATGTACACGTAAGAAAGTTAACTATACTCAAAAAGATTTAAACTAAAGTGTAAAACTGATTGTACTTAAATTCGTCCAGGGTATGATGATAATTTATTAGAGCAGTTTGGATTGTTTAACTAGATTTAAATATTAACGTTGGATATTAATCTTTTGGTGTTGTTTCACAATTTTACTGTTGACTATTAAGGCCAAGTTTTTCAATCCAGGATAAAATTTTATTCAATGATAAAATATATCTATATATTTCATTTTCTTAAAAAATGAATAAGCGTTATGAGGCGTACACTTTTTGATTTTCCAAACTTGTTTCTTCTCCTCGTGCTTGTTCCTCTTCTCTATCTTATGTCTTCAAATTCTCTTATCCTTATCCTGTCTCTGACTTCTGTTCCTCTTCTTCTTCTGCTCTTGTCTTTTGTTCCTCGTCTTTCTGTATTAATTTTCCTGCTCAGCCTCTTCTGATTAAAATAGAATAATTTTAATTTTAATAACTTTTTACATAAATTGAATAATGCTACGGTTAACTGATGAAAACAAAAAAATCAACCCTTAATCTAAAAATTAATTAATTTCTAATTTTCACTGTCTTTGTTTTTCCTCTTGTTTAATCAACTAGATCATTCTTTCATTTTTTTTTTCCATTCTAAATAAGTTCTTATCTCTTGAAAACAGATTAAAGCGTTAAAAATTCTGTCAATCAATGATTTCTTCATAAATTGGAAGAAATTTATTGATTTTGTAGTAACGGCCCATAAAAACAGCTTCGCTTTCGTTATCAATTTCTTTAAAATCAAAACAGCTGATCCCTTCATGAATTATTCCATCTTGTAAAGAAATCCGAACTATTGGGAAGCATCCCATGTAACACTTTCTTAACTTATTATCTTTCTTGTAAGAATTAATTAATAATTAGCATTCATAAAAGAGTTCATAAAAATTACTAATTTAGAATTTTATTCAAAAATTAAAGAATATTTTTATTTAAACGTTTAAAAAAAATATAACTTATCCATAGTTCGAGATTTAATCTCATGTGACCAATTCTTACATGTTCAGCATACAAACATAAACTATCAATACTTTATTTATTGGACATCTTTAGTCTTTTGTTTAAGCTATTCGGAGCGTTTAATCAATCAGATATTTAGGTTAAATTGAAAAACAAATTACTATAATTGTTTCTACAGCAACCGTAAATTAAACAACTGCTGCAGAATAATTGACTATCATACAATATTTATATTTTGTTTTTTCCAAAAGCGTAGGAATGTCAGACATTTTTCCGGCTTTTTTATGAGCTAGAAAAAAAATGACGAAAAAACGATAGAATTTGAAAAATCAATAGCCTATGACCATCTACAAAGTATTTCTCATTGAATGGTCAAAGTGCCATCCCGATGCGTTCAGTACGTGATTGACGAACAAAAAAAAACTCTTATTATATATATATATATATATATATATATATATATATATATATATATATATAGATTTCTGTTTTCACTTTAGTAATCACTGATGATAAATAAATCAGCTTATATAAATAAAGAGAATTTACGTATATCCACTTTCTTGTTTGTACAAGAGCCGACACGGAGAAAAAAATATTACTTCTGGAACCATCCACTAGATAGCTACTCGTAGATCGCTACTACAGCAATACGTATTCCTCCAGTAGCAATACTGTATGATCCTGGTAGCAATACTTTAGATAGCTAGAGCTATACTACATTTTCCAACGGCGCCATCTAATATAACCGCATACACACATACCAATATCGAATAATTGAATAACGATAGTTATAAATATGTATAAATACATAATGATTTCAAAATAATTTATAAAAAATGGAATTTATCAATTGAATAATTTCAAATTATTTATTTTATTTTTATTGAATAAAAAAATTAGGAAAACAGTTGACCCTACAGGCCATCCCTGCAACTTCCCGCTACCTCCATACCTAAGTGCTCAACAATTCACTTATTTTTTAAGCTCTTCGAGCTCAAAAATATAATTTTTGTGTAATTTTGAGCTCTCTGAACTCTGTTCTGTGCTTTTGAGCTCTTCGAGCTCAAAAAGCTAATGGAAGTTTTATAGAACGCTATTTTTTGAATTTTCAAACCGCAATAACTTTTGAATGAATTAACCGATTTTCTTGCGGTTTACGGAATTCAACGCGGTTTTTTGAGTTCTTTGAAAAATCTTTAAGCGTAAACTGGTCAGACTACAAATTTCATAGAAATTCTGAAAAAAAAACATTTTTTTTAATTTTTTTCGACAACAATATCTCACGAACAAATCAACCGATTTTGACCGGATTGGTGGCAATCTTCGTGGTTTTTTGAGGTTAAGAGCTGATTAGTTTTCGGAATTGATCGGTTCAGCCGTTTAAAAGATATTTCAAAAAAACGAATTTTTGGAAATTTTATTTTTGAGATTTCTCAAAATTGATCGACTCAAATTCTGTAAATTAGTATCAGAATTCTAGAGGAAAAAGAACTCTTTAGAACGCCGCTTATTCGGATCGAATCGGATGATCCGTTCAAAAGTTATGAGAGATTTACATACATACACACACACAGAAACACGGTGACATCACCGCGGAAATAGTCAGGAATGCTTATTAGGACCTCAAAACGTCGAGATCTGATGAAAACTCGATTTTTAAAAAACGGGGTGAAAACAATAACTTCCCGTTTTTTGAAAATTTTCAATTTTCCTAGCGGAAAGTTAAAAATTAAATTGGCGAATATAAAAAATTAGAAAAACGGTTGACCCTAAAGGCCACCCCTGCAACTTCCCGCTAATTCCATACTTAAGCGCTCAAAGATGCACTTACGATATTTTTAAGCTCTTTGAGCTCAAAATATAATTTTAGTTTCATTTTGAGCTCTCCGAGCTCAAAAATCTGGCAAAAGTTTAATAAAACACTATTTCTTAAATTTTCAAACCGCAATAACTTTTGAATGAATAAACCGATTTTCACGCGGTTGGTGGCATTCGATGCAGTTTTTCAGGCCTCATGGAGAATCTTCAAGTTTTAATCGATCGAAGTAAGAATTTCGATGTAATTTCGAAAAAACATTTTTTTCGGTTTTTTTTTTACAACATTAACTCACGAACGAATCAACCGATTTTGACCAGGCTAGCGGCGATCGACGTGGTTTTCTGATGTTAAGAGCTGTTTAGTTTTTGGAATTGATCGGTAGAGCTGTTTGAAAGTTATTCCAAAAAAACCACATTTGAAAAAAATTTTTTTTGTAGTTTTTTTTAGATTTCTCAAAATCTACCGGTTTGAATCGGTTCAAATTGTATTCAAAATCTAAGGCCGGTCAAGCTCTTTCGAATGGCATCAACCGCGATGAAATCGGTCAAGCCGTTCAAAAGTTATAAGAGGTTTACATACATCCACACACACACACACACACACACACACACACACACACACACACACACACACACACACACACACACACACACACACACACACACACACACACACACACACACACACACACACACACACACACACGCACACACACACACACACACACGTACATACAGACACCATCGCGGGGATAGTTAGGGAAGCTTCCTGAGACCTTAAAACGTCGAGATCTGATGAAAACTCGATTTATACAAAACGGGGTGAAAACAATAACTTCCCGATTTTTGAAAATCTTCGATTTTCTTAGCGGGAAGTTAAAAAATATTGTTGAAATGACTATCCACCTTATCATTTCATTTGTTTAACTCAAGCATATAGAGAACAGCTCTTGTAAATATATGCAGTATCGTTAAAACAGGCAACTATTTTGTTAACGTGAGGATCTGGTATAGTTAACTAAGTATAGTTAATTAAGTCAACTAAATGTAACGCCTAAAATAGTGATACGGATCGTCATTTTGATGATCCGCTGTATAGCTGAATTGGCTATACAGCGTTTCTAAAAAATATGATTGTACGGCGGAGGATCAGAATAGCGATACGTATCCTCGTTCTGATAATAATTTTTTCTCTGAGTAGTTAATATTTAATATATACTTAAGCGTCAACTATAATAGTAATAGTAATTATTTCGAATATATGACATAGTTATTAATCTAACCATAACGTTTGTTTATCGTTGTTAAAAAAGCTTTGTCAAAGATTATATAACTACCTCTGTCTGTCAATCAACATTCTATAGTAAGATAATAAAGTGCCTGAAGCAAGACTGCTAATGAGCAAACCGATCTCTACTAAACTAAACACTAATGAGCGTTGCGGTCGGTGCAAAGAGATTTTAAGCTTTGCAAATCAATACATCCACTCAAACTACTGCATCATACTCTCTGCTCTCTATACATCTCATCCTTTTTCATCGTACTATGTATATATTCTCTTCTGTATGTTGTAATTGTTCTAGTTCTCTCATTTATGTCACGAATACGTTAATCGATAATTCATTGCGACAGTTGCAGCTGATTAATGACTAGGGCTAGGAAGTTCACGTTTTTTCTTTATTCAAATTTGAGGTCAAACATATGAATGCTCATTTAAATAACTGCGAAAGTCCGGGCCCTATTAATGACTAAATACTACCCGTACTTCAACTCAGTTACAAATTTACGTGAAAATTATAAGAATTTTAAATTCAAGTATCAACAATGAACTAATTATGGACTATGAAATTAAAATAAATTTTATTTCAACTTATCTTAAGCAATCAATAAACAAAATATAAATTACACTAATATTACATTATAATATACTTTTATCAATATAAATTGATATTCATTAAATATTAACAAATATCTCGTACTAAATTAATAGAGAGAATTAGATTTAGGCCCTAATTTGATTTCCTTGTGATTTGTAGTTTTCATTAATTCGTTAATTAAGAAAGTCGTTATTCTCATTGTATCATTAATTTAGTCATTTTCCAGTGATATCAAGATAGAGTTATACGCTCAATTGTGGATTGCATATCAATGTAAAAAAATAACTTAATACGGCTTATTTATTAGTGTTATGAAAACAAATTCAAATTGAACATCGTAAAATGTGAAATGTGTGATTATGCTCTGACAAAAAAGAACCTTGTCTTATTCGACTAAGAGTGCAATATGGTTGTAATAGAGGCATTTGAAGATTACAACATTGCTTGACCTTGACGAGTCAGAATAAAGCACTACCTCTACCGCTTCGCGTTATGAGGCGTGCAAAAAAGTTTCGCTCAAGTACATTGTTAAAAAAAAAGTAATTTTTTACAAAAATGTTTGAGAATCAAATTTTCACTACAGTATTTTTGTTTCTCAGTACTTTGTCTAGCATTTTATTTACAAAAAAAGTTTTTAACGTGAGAAAATTTTAATTACCGACAGACTTGTGATAAATATCGATATTAATCTAAATTTGAGGATAATTATTTTGTCTTTAAATATCATTGTAAGAAAAAAAATTAATTCAACTATCTTTCAATTATTTATGCTCAAAGTTAAAAATCAATCTTCTTACAAAGTCCGACCTCTTCAATTTTTTTTAAAATTGTCCCAAAATTCTACTTCATATTACGCAACTTTTAAACCACAGTAAAAGATGAGATTAAAATTATTTCTATTTTCATCGAATATTAAAAACTTATGACTATTTGTTCTTAATAAATTATCTCTAATTTTAATTTTTTTTACGTAATGTTTGTCAATAGCATTGAACAGTTTTGCTTAATTAAAATAATTTAATGATTGAAACTAAAATATAATCTTTTGTTTAGTCATATTATTATTAATTTTATTCAATCTTTTTATTGTTGTCTATTAGTAGTTGCCGATTGTTTTTTTTTTTATTTTTCTTTATTGTTTCACTAACTTGTTTGAAGAGGAAAACAATTTTACTTTCACATAATGATCTAGAATCCCATGTAGAAAAGTATGGCGGGCCCAGGCTTGGGCCAACTCTGTACAACTCTGGGCCAGGCTTGTAAACCAGAGTTGACGCAGTCTTGGTTTAAGTCTGGAATGATAACGCTGGCCCAAGCCTGATTGCCAGGACTGGCCCATGTCTGGCTACTAGGACTGGCCCATGCCTGGTTACGAGGGTACTCAGATCAAGGTTATTTATAGATCAGTGCATTGGCGTTAAAAAATGACCACTATTCCTTTCTTTCCCTATTCAATAACTTTTATCGGTGGATAAAAATAGGTAAACGATTTAATAATTAACGTGGAATACGAACGCCAGTATAAACTTAGAATTCACATCTTTGTTTAGTTAGAAAATGCATATTAGCTAACGTATACTATAAATTTAAACTGATAAAGTTGTATTTATCTCGTTTAATGAGCATAATCATTTGCTTTATTAAATCGCGAATTAGTATACTTAGAAATAAGCTCATAGGTATCAGTTTTATTTACCGATCTGTTTGGTTACCTCCTCGGTGTTGTATAATTACACATAGAGATTCAGTTTTGGAATTGTATGCTGTATGAAACAGTACGTGTTCGCGCGCGCGCGTGTGTGTGTGTGTGTGTGTGTGTGTGTGTGTGTGTGTGTGTGTGTGTGTGTGTGTGTGTGTGTGTGTGTGTGTGTGTGTGTGTGTGTGTGTGTGTGTGTGTGTGTAAACTCTACGTTATTCAACAGTGGTGTTATCGATGGCTTAATCTGACCATCTAATAACCAATTCGAAATAGTCTAGTGTATTATGTATTCCACTATGTTCACTTATGTAATCACCAATTTTGAATGCTATCCAACGTTTCTCTACTATATCCTCTACTTTCATTACAGCTGGTTCATTCTAGAATAAAGTATTACTCTGATGCATCCATCACCCGTACAGCCATAATTAAATCATCCTTTCGAAATTATCGACTTTATGATTAAATAATCTCATAATGTTATTTTTAACTGTCAAAATATATTTTCCTTCGGGATTACGTGACATTATTTATATTTAGTATCCCGATATAATTTATGTCGATTCAATAAATACATTAAGACTGATGAATTATACATTGAAAATTTATATGAATGTGAACATGTTCTACGGCAATAATCATTTTAATTTTTACTATATTTTTTCAAACTATCCATTGCAAGATATTTAGCGCGTTACAAGCTGTTAAGCGCAATTATGAAAGTTGTTACACGATAAACAGAGCACAGCAGCAAATGTGAATTACCATAATTAAATGAATGTAATTAGCATTCTTTTATACTTTAAATGTGTATAATTGAATGTTATTTGTTACTAAACCATCATTTTTTTAATTTTTTAAGTATTTGATTTTATTTTTTTTTTTTTTAGGGTAACACAGTACTTTGCCTGTTATAGCTGAAAAATTTTTTGTGCAACTAAAAAGTTTTTTAATGTTGGTCATAATTTTATAATATTAACAATTTTGATATAATTTACGAATTGATAAAGTTGTTTTTGTAAATTATTTTAAGTTCGTTTGGTAAAAAAATTAATGGAAATTTTTTTATTTTATTCGTGAAATTGTTTTCACTCCAGTTTTTCAAGATCGTACGACAACTTTCAAACGTTTATGATAATATAATTATTAGGAAAGAAGTTACGTTAAAAATGAAAAAAAAATAATAACTTTGTATGAATTTTAGTAAAATATGAGGTAAGCTTTCTAGGACCTCAAAACGTTGAGATGTGATGAGAACTCCATTTTTGAAAAATGGGATAAAATCAATAACTTCCCAACTTGTGAAAATTTTCAATTTTCTTAGCGGGAAGTTAAAAATTTAACTTAAAATGAAAAATAATGTAAAAAAATTTGTACATACATTTTTTTTACGTTTTAAATTCTGGTTTAAAAGTCTCAAACATCACATATCCACGTCTTATTATTCAAGCTCAAAGGCCGCGAGAACGGGTTGTTAGTGAATATCTCGATCCCTAAGCGTTGATAGATATTTGCATTTCACATAAAAGCTTAAATAGAGTTAAAAATTTACAAATGTTGTGAAAAACATTTTTTTTTAAAGATTAATAGATTTTGAGACAGAATGTGTAGAGTGCGAAGCACTCAGCTATGCACAATGCGAGGTCAACTTTCATTCTCGTTTAAAAGTTATTCAATAAAAAAAACCGCTGAAATCATGTTTCTATTGTATTTTAAAAATTTCCAATGGTCACCTTTTTGAAACTTTTTGAAAAATTTATGGAAACTTCCGCTATGACATCAAATACAATAGTTGGATTTCTAGCGAAACCTATTCTTCAAACTAAAAGCTTATTATAAAAAAATAATTTTAAAATATATCACGAAAAATATTTATAATGGATTTAATTTAAATGTTTCTCTCGAAATATCTTCATAACTAATTGACGAATATAATAATCCTAGTAGTTATCTAAAAAGTTTATTGAGCTTCGAAGCTTACTGGATTAAGAGATTACAAGTTAAATTATGTTTGAATTATCTGAAATGCGCTTTTTTTCTTTTTCTATTTTAGAATCATTTGTAATAAACCGATCTTTATTTTTGATCGCATAGAAAAAACAGTAAGCTCATTGTTTGTGAATTATTTATAACCTGTTAAGATAGAAATATTAGCTAGTCATAACTTATTGAAGTAATACTATTTTAAACTTAAAAATCCTGAAAGTATGATTGATATAAACGATTCTATCAGTGTTGTCTCTCGAAAAAAATATTAAAAATAATTTACCACTCATATAAAATACAAATAAACTTCGAAAATAGTTGGTCTATTTATTTAACTAGCGCTAATTTTAAACAGCTGTAGGTTATTTTCTCTACTATGAACTATGAGTATTTAAATTATAATTATCTCACTAACACCAGTAGATGTGGCTTAATTGTGATAGAGTTCTCAATCTTGCTGACGATCGTTGATGAAAACGGAAGAGGCAACGAATTCTATTAAATGCTAATCATCGGTTTTCCTCTGCACTTCCTCCAATATCGTAAACTGTCATATGCAAGCAATACTGTCAATTATCAAATTCCCTCGATTACCTATCAGGCTTTTGACTCATCATAAAGATAATACAAGTGAATTTATATAAATCCAGTTCGGCCAAGATGAAAAAATTCTTGTACAGCAAATTTTCTTTATGATTCACTTAAATTATCTGTTAATATATTAAATAAAAAGGTATTGAGATAAAAAACATAAATACTGAAAAATGATGAAAAAATCTTATAGTAAAGAAATATTTCTCCATCACATTGGTATTCTGAAGTAAGCGGTTATTGAAATAAGATGAGTGGACGCGATGCAGATTGTTGAAAGTAAAAAGGCATAACAAGAAGGAAGCATAAGAAAAAAAAATAAGAAGTGGATTTGAGTAGTACAACCACCATTTTCTCGCTGTTTTATTTATTTATTTTTTTTTTTATGTACGGCTATTTCGTGAATTTTATTCCGTCCCATTTTCAACGTTTAGATCTGCACTTCAACCAACTCCAGCGCAAGTTTTACCATTCTACAAGGGGTAAATTTTTTTTACTTTAGGTCAAAGGAAAATACTTTAAAATTATACTACTATATGAAAATGAAGTATATAAAAAAATTAGAGTATCAGCCTAATAGTACAAATATGACAAAGAATGTTTTAATTGCAAATATTTAGAGATCGAATTCAAACATTTTTTTCGCTTGTAGAGTTTAAAATCGATAGCAAGAAGTTGTAAATTTTTCACTAATGAAGCTTGGAATTTTGATACATGCTCATTCTTTCCTTAGGAGTGTAAGAAAGAGTATTTTAAATATTTTTCAAAATCTTGAACTATTTCAAAAAATTTTTGAATTGAGTTGATTTTTAAAGGGCTTTGAAAATATGATAAACTAACATATTTTTATACGAATCACAAAAAATATGGTTGTTTTATTCGCACCACCCTCATATATAGGTATCAGAATTAATTTGATTAGCCAAAAATAGCTATGCCACCTATGTTAAATCTAGACGATAAAATTAATCATGTTGGAATGTTTGTACAAATATCTATACAAATTCAATTGTTGATAGAAATTTTTTGTTAAAAAGTTTTTTTTTCTTTTATAATGTTTCCAGGGTTGTATAGATATTTAAAACTCTGAACCATCGTAAACAACGTAGATACAAAAAAAAAAATTTTTTTACATTAATAAGTTGAGAATTTATTCTGTTTTGATTTACAATACCACACAAGATAAAAAATAAAAAAATTGAAAATAACAAATTTAATCAAAGTAAACGAAAAAAAACTAATTTAAGAAAATTATAAATTTCACATTTACGATGAATTATCAATTTTAGAATGGGTGGATTTAAATTTGAATAATACGAAAATTAATATTTTTCAAGAACAACTGAGAACTAATTAATTCTAAAAGTTTTGTACCTTGCCAACTGAAACTTTATTAGTTATGACGTGTCAAATTACTGTAAAAAGTGAAAAAAAGCTTCTTAAATTTTAGTCAGTGAGTGAAAGAGGGGAGATATTGATGGCCAAATATTTTATTAAGCTCTAATTCCAAGGTACGAACAGCCATGATTGAAAATTTTAGGTTACTTACTCTTACGAGTTTTCATTGCAGACAATTCTTACAAACTCACATCAAGTTATTCAATAACAATTATATTTATAGCAACTGTTTTTTTTTTTTTTTTTGTTTATTTCGATTTTTGAGCGTGAAAAAAAGTAAGAATTAGAAGAAAAGAAAATTAAATATGTTAATGCATTAAATAACTTTTCAATCATTTTTCCATTTTATCTTTAGTAATCGGGTAATTTTTTTTTTAATTTACTCATAATTTATGAATCTATATAACAAAGAGCAACGAATATATATTTATAGGTTGAATTTTCAAAAGACGATTGAATTTTCAAATAATATTACATTAAAAAAATCTTATGCACTATATAACAAACAATATCGCTACTATGGGGGATCTGATCGCAAGCGAAATTCAATGATCGCCAAATTGAATTGCAAGCATTCACGATTCAGGTTCGTTATAACAGCAACACACTGTAAAAAATTTCTTGGATTCGGTATGTTATAAATTGACTTGGTGTGAACTTTTTTTACATGGTCAGTGTAAAAGTTACACCAAACACGGTGTTGAATTAAAATGATGCAAATTAAAATTTTTATACGGAAAAAGTAAATTTATAAAGTAAAAATTTTTTTTGCTTTAAATGAATCGAGTTACATCAGATATCATAAGGGTGTCTGAAATATTTTTTTTTGTAAGGATACTAAGAGTAGATAATTTCGTGTAAAAATTATACGAACAAAATTTTCACACCACAAAAACTTCAGACCATCATTTTACATGCACACGGTTGTGTAAAGTCCTCGGGAACCATTTTTACACCAAAATTTTTTAAAGTGTACATTATAAATTTCTTAGTATCTAAGAAATTTATCGATTTCTCAACAAAAACAAATATTTATTAACATACTTGAGAAGATTGAGTTATTCGATCGAAAAAGCTTCAATGAATATTATATCTGTATTGGTAAAGTTATTTATCAATTTTCCTCAATTTCTTTTCCAAATAAAATGAAAGCTAACATTTGATATATTTCCTTCATAGTTTTATAATATGATATCGATGGTATCGTTATTTAACGATCGATATCAACTTATATGTTGACAGTAAATAAAAATAATGGCGAAAAGCACGAGTCATTAGAGAAGTCAAAGCGATAATGAAAATAGACAGAGAAAACAACTAAAGGAACCAGGGAATACTAACAGCTCCTTTGTGAATTGAATTTAACTTAGTTTTTTTATCTCACGCTTTTGTCACCGGTAATAGAATGCAAATCTCAATTCTATATCATTCCTTTTACTTGGTCTATACTTTTATCACAAGCGAAAGTGTCTGCTTAAACCAGAAAAGAATCCATATAAATTGATAGATCCGGCAGTTGGTACATTACATATGTAGAGAAAATGGATCAACTTTATCTATGTATATGTATATATATGTATATATACGTATATATGTCAAACAGTCTTGTCAGTGTAATGTCGAAACGGAAAAAGGGCAATCGTTCCTTTCAACGCCACGCGATTTTTCCCTCTTCTAGTCGTAACTTCTTATTTCAACCCTATATAACTTTTTTTATTTTAACTTTTCCTTTATGGTTGTATGTTTTTTCCATTTCTGTCCGTGTCTATCTTCACTATTCGTGTACTATCACTTCTTTTTTTTTCTTCATCGAATATTGATCTAGAATATACGTGACACTTTTTTGAATCGGATTGTCCTAGAATTGAACCTATAAGCACTCTTCTCCCGTCCATCTGTAATTAAATGACATTTATTATTTTTTCGCCGAGTGCAATTTCGTAAAATTTATGAAAGTAAATTTCTTTTTTTTATTTTTATGGAATAAATTTACGATGTGACTGCTGAGTATCACGAATTTTGAATAAGAAATCATTGGCTTAATGATTTTTCAATTTCTTTTTTATTTTTATTTTTTGAATATCTTTGAAATGGCTTGACCGATTGACTTCAAAATCTAATCAGCTTGAAGTCTCAATTAACACTTTCGAACGTCGTGTCGTTAATCTTGATCAGTTGATGTGTTCTCAAGATATCGTATGACAAAATTTTATTCATACACTACACACACACACGCCAACAAAATTTTCAATTTTTTTAGCGGGAAGTTAAAAATTTAACTTGAAATAAAAAATAATAAGCCAAAAATTTGTACATACATTTTTTTTAAGTTTTAAATTCTGGTGAACAAGCATAAATTCAGATCAAGATTTTTCTGATGATATTAAATTGAACTGTAAAATTTCCTTAGATAAAAATAAGTCCGTCAAAAAATTTTTCAATATTCTCTTAACTATTTATATGATGAAATAGTTATCATTGAAAAAATATCAAACCGTGAAAAGACATAAATTCAGGTTACGATCTTTCTGATGGTTCCAAATTTTCTTATAGTAACCCATTTTACAATAAAGATATGCCTGTCATAAAATTTCCCTTATTCTTTTGATTATATGGATTGATATTTGCCATAAAACTACATATACGTTTAAAAATTAAAAAAAATAAATTAAAATATGTCGTTTATCGCGAAGCTTAATGTATTTAAAACGAATTCATGCATAATAAATTGACGATTGCTGAAAACAACATGAAACTTTGAAAAGGCACAAGGTCAAAATCTTTTTAATCATACTGAGTTAAACTGAAAAAAAAAGCCATATTTTTACATTAATTTTCCGGAGGCAAAATCTTCCTTATTCTCTTATATCTTCCTTATTAATTATATACAGATCATTTGTAAAAATCGACCAGTACAGAGAAATTGAATTATCATCATGGTCAAAAATCTATTGAACAATTTATTGATGTATAAAAACTTTTTCTTACTTTTTGTCATTGTTGACCTGTAATAGAAACAAAAAGTATAACAATGAAATTGTAATAGAGGTGAATGAATGATGTTAAATCAATAATCCGAACAAATTTATTTCTAAGTCGTTATTATCAGTCAGTTAAATTTATTTATGGTAGTTAGAAAGAAAGGAACTTGGGAAGATTTATTTTTTATCCATGATCGAGGGTAGTCTAAAAGACAAAACGTTACGTTCAATTGAGGTGTCTCGAGTTCGTGCTCCTACAACCTCGAATAAATCGGAAGATTTAGCTCTCATTCTTTTTATGCTGGATCCGTGTATCCTGAAACCCGCTAACTCTGTCTATAGAAACTAAGGACACTGGTCAGTCCAATCCATCGTTTGCCCTTCTCACCCTCAATAGACGAGATGGTTGGATAAAAAAACGATCCCGCGCTTGTTCAACGAATAAAAAAAATGTAAAAAAACGGAATAAAAAGAAAGGGCACGAACCCATCTCCATTTATCCTTCTTTCTTTTTTTTTTCTGAATCTAAGGCTTTGTTCCCGTTTCCAGAGTATTTTTGTCTTCTTTTATACATTTTGTACAGTTGTTGTTATTTGTCAAAGAAAAGCTTTGAGGATAGGTTCGTTTTCAAACAAAAAGATTATATAAAAGCCATGCATTTTTTTAAATATTGAAAATTTAAGGTTACCAAAGTTTATACTTCTTCTAATAGCCCGGTTAAGCTCACAAAAGAATTTCTAAAAATAAGATATTATCCATGGTAACAATGGACAATGTTTCATTCGGACTTTCTACACGGAAAAAAATAATCGGTATAGAGGCTACCGATTGGCGATCGGTAGCAGCTACCGATTTTTTTCGGTAGAGGCTCCCGAAAAAATCGGCAGCTGCTACCGAAAAAAATCGGTAGCAGATACCGATTATTTTCGGTAGAGTCTACCGATTTTTTCGGTGCAGGCTACCGATTACCACACAGAGAGAATTTTATGTTAACGGTAACCATCCTTATTTTGTAGCTTCTACTATCCAGGATGGTTATTAACTTTTGCAAAGTTAAGATGATAAATGCAACTATCCGGCGATTGTAATTAGTACAATCAGTATATATTAATTCCCACAATTATGATGATACGGTTTATTATCTAGATAGTAACTTTTACCATCGGAGATCTTTAAAATCATCATGATTGCAATCATATAAAAACTACACAGGAAGTATAAAAAACTAAACTTTTTCGATTTTAGAGTTAGAATATAATAACATTCTAATGTTTGAAATAAGAGTGAGTATTGAAAAAAGTATATTTATATTATTAAGGAGGTATTACCCTACAACGGTTCTCAACTTTCAGAAAAATTTCCCCCCATATGCCCCAATGTAAAGCATTATAACTACATTATGAAGTAGTTGAGATGCAGTACACTTTTGCGCCTCCTCACATGCGAAGAAGTAGAAAAATAATCCCACTGCATCTTTTTTTTGACTTGGCTACATTGCATTCTCGCTCAGAATCATTCGCCCCTTGAGACATGTGTTGTAGAAAAATTTAATGTTTTGAAATAATTTTGAGGTTACGTATAGTTGGAGACTGCAAATAATAAATAATGACTTCGCGGCTAAAGAATGGCAGATTTTACTTTAGCAATATTTCGATCGGTCTTGAGTGATAGAAAAGGTCCTGATAAATTTAAATTAGAGAGTCTCAGTCGATTTTTTAAAAAATTTAGATGATGAACAACAATCATTTCATGATGCAGCTTATGACGTTCTAACTTTACAGAATTTAGTGGAAATATTAAATTTAAAAAATAATTTATTCACTTGTTATAAAAAATGTGACGTTTATTTGCAAGAACTATCTGATGCAAATAAAACAAAACATAATTTAAAAGTATTAACAGACTTAAAAGATATTATTTCGTTGAATATATGTAAAAAATTAGCTATGAATGATATTTCAGTTGATTCTTTGAAACAAATATTTAAACAAGGAGGTGATTAAGCTATCGTGCAATTGTTTACTGAAAAAGTAAATAACAAAGTAAAAATAACAAAAAAAAAAGATATTATAAAGAACGTCTTAGACTTTTTAAAAAAATTACCAAAAAACTCAGTTAAGAAACCAAAAAAAAATAATTTGAAGAAAGAAAGAGTTTCTAAAAAAGAATAAAATAATTAGTAGTATTAATATTCTTCTAAAGTTAAAAATAACTTATTTTAAATGTGCAATAAAATATTTATTGAAAAATGTACTTTTAAATAAATAAATATTTATTATATTAATATTGTAGCTATATTCTTGATTTATACTATTCATTATTTTACATATTTATTTTTCCTATACAGTAAATTTGTGCTTAACCTATATCCATTAAATTTTTATAGTTATTTGAATCTGTTGGGCTTCTACTGTATTTTGAACTTCCCGCGCAGTGCAACGTTGCCAAGTCACTATCTCTCACTTACTACGTTATAAGAGAACGCTTGAAAATCATTAAAAGTAACAAACTTTGAACATTGTTTATAAAAAAATTAATACCGCTCGTTTATGTTTTTTTTCAAAAAAAATACTTGTTATAACTTCAATTAAATATTCTCAGTTTTTAAAAAAAATCTTAAGAAAAGTATGGTTGTTATTCAATAAAATGTTCGCTCTAACTACGGTCAGGATAGGGAATACATGTTAAATGTACGATTTTTAATTGCTAATATTTCGAAAATTAACACCGCAAGGACTATTAAAAAAATGTATTCGTATAGAGGACACTTAGAAGTACGCGTATTCAAAAATTGAGGAATATTGTAAGAAAAGTGATTTTTCACCATACCTCCTTAAGAGTCTTGACTTGAATTTGCGCCTTTTCAAGGTTTCATATCATTCTCATCGATAGTCAATTTATCATGATAAGTATTTAGGCTGCATTCGAAAATGCTCCATTTCTAGACACATAATTAAGAAATGACCTTTTATCTTGTTAACTATTGACATTTTTAAAGATATAAGCTCACCCCGACATTACACTCATCGAGACCTTTCATTTGAGTACCCACATCAATTTTTCATATATTTCGTATATTTACATATATTATATATATGTATATATCAAAAATGCATGTGGGTACTCAAATGAAAGCTCTTGATGAGTGTGACATCAGGATGAGCTTATATCTTTAAAAACATCAATAGTTAAGAAAGTACAAAGCATTTTAACAAATATCTTGTAAACTATTGACTTTTTTAAAGATATAAATTCATCCAGACATTACACTCATCGAGACCTTTCATTTGAGTACTCACACGGAGAAAAAAATTTTGCTATAGGAACTCTATAGTAGTTAGTTAGTTGTAAAAAGTAACAGCAGGTTAACGTATTCTTATAGTAACAATACCGTTTGGCTCCTGCAACTCTACATCGTTGAGCTCTGAGAGCTAAACGTTATTTACCTCTCACAACTCTACAGGATCGTTCTGAGACTATAACAAATTTTTGGAAGTCTGCTTAATAATTTTTTTTTACGATTTAGCATTGATAATTTAATAAATACATGCAGCATAAGAATAGTATTATAATAGAAATAAAATAATAATAGAAATAAAATAATAATAATTATATCAATAAATATTGAACATAAAATCATTACCGTATATGCACGAGAAAAGATAAATAAACGAAAACAAATTTTATTTTGTGTTAAATGGAGTCTTTTTAATGTATTCCGATAACTTATCACTTATCACAATATATTCAACTAATAAATTAAATTAATAGTCACTGCAAATGAACCTTGAAATACCATAAATACAAAACTGTTCTAACGAAATTCAATTTGACAAAAAAAAACCTATTTCCTTAAATAAATAAATTAGGAACTTAATTGTCCTCATATATTTTTAATAATATAGATTAGTAACAAAATAATTATGTTCGGCATTTTAGAAGGTTATGAAATATGTCAGCGCACTCTACTACTGCGCAACGTAGAGCGCTCTCAACTATACCGTTCGGCTCTGAGAACATTGAGTTATCAGAACTAAATAACATTTTGTTACTGTAACTCTACAACGAACAGTAAACTGTGTATAGTTGTGGTAACGCTAAAGTTACGTTACCAGAACGAAATTTTTTTTTCCGTGCACATCAACTTTTCATATATATATATATATATATATATATATATATATATATATATATATATATATATATATATATATATATATATATATATATATATATATATATATATATATATATATATATATATTCACATACAAAATAATTTAAAAAATAATTTTTTGGGACTTGGATATTTCTCGGTTAGTTTCTAAACAGAATCTATACCGATTTTTTCGATTGCAGCTACCGAAAGGTATTTAATTTAATAAAAATTTATAATCAAAAAATACCTAATAAATACTCCTCATTCTTAATATTTTGTATTTAAGTGTTATTTGTATCTCAAATTGTTTCTTTTTTTGATTCATTAAGAAGTGAGAATTTAACTTCTCGTTAAGAAGAAAAGAAATTTTCAAAAATTGGTAATCGGTAGCCTGCACCAAAAAAATCGGTAGACTCTACCGAAAATAATCGGTATCTGCTACCGATTATTTTTTTCCGTGTAGAATCGATTATGGATTATACATTAGTATTTTTCCTACTCACAACTATATTAAAAAGAAGACTTTCGAAAGCACTTTACATATTATATTTGCGAGTACCCGCGAAAAATTTTCTGAAATTTATTATATCAGACAGTATCAAAATATAACCTCACGCAAAAAATATATATGACATTATACAGACAAACATGTAAGAAAACATATGTGTAAACATTTAAAAAATCTATATCCACAAAAATATCTAACTTATATGCGTTATCGCCGAAAACATATAGGCACAATGTTTTATATTATTACCTATATATTTTCACACATATTATCACGTATGTTTTTGCATATGTTGCAAATTAATTTCATACATAAAAAAAAAAAAAAAAAAAAAAACAATTAATTTTTGCTAAAAAAAATGGATTAAAACTGGCAAGTTAACGGCTTGCACAAGTCATTTACCTCTTACGGATCTCCAAGTTTTTTCTATATATATATTAGGGTGTGTCAATTTTAGGCGACTTTTTTTTTTCAACGAAAAAACAGGCTGAAAACTTGCATGAAGGTGAGAACAGAAGCCTGTTCAAAGCGGAGCTCTTAATATTAATATTTAGAGGTGTCTGTCCCTAATTTTTCATTTCCCATTTAAATAACATAGGAAAAAAAATTCTTTTTTTTGTTTATTTTTCTAGCTCGGCATACGCACCTCATATATATAAGTCAATAGCATATTATTGTAGAGAATTCAACGCTCTACAAAAAAGGTCTCTCACACTTTTATCATAAAGACAGCCGTTCTAAAGTTATTCAGACGTAAACCTCTAAATGTATAAAATTTTGATTATTCAAGTATTAAACTGATACAAATTAATTTATTACTGTCTTAAAAATTATTTTTATATGGATAATTGGTTCTGATGCGCTAATATTTTTATAAAGCTAAAAAAAAATTACTCATGTATCAAATTTTTTTCTTCTTTATTTCATTTACTGTAAGAAAATCATGATCCGAGTTGAATGAATTAAATTTTTGAAAAGTTTCAAGGAATTAACAATTTATTACTCTACACGGAGAGAAAAGATAAGTTTGGAAAATCAGAAAAGTGCACGTCTCATAACGCTCATTTATCACAAAAAAATCTGGAAAACGGTTGACCCTAAAGGCCATCCCTGCAACTTCCGCTAATTCCATATCTAAGCGCTTAAAATTGCACTTATGAGGTTTTTGAGCTCTTCAAGTCAAAAGTCTGATAAAAGTTTCATAGAACGCTATTTTTTGAACTTTCGAAGTGCAATAATTCTTGAATAAATTAATGAATAATCATTAATAATAATGTATATCATTAATAATAATCATAATAATAATTTTCTTACAGTAAATGAAATAAAGAAGAAAAAAATTTGATACATGAGTAATTTTTTTTTTAAGCTTTATGAAAATGTTAGCGCATCAGAACCAATTCTACATATAAAAATAACTTTTAAGACAGTAATAAATTAATTTGTATCAGTTTGATACTTGAATAATCAAAATTTTATACATTTAGAAGTTTACGTCTAAATAACTTTAGAACGGTTGTCTTTATGATAAAAGTGTAAGACCTTTTTTGTAGAGCATTGAATTCTCTACAATAATATGCTATTGACTTATATATATGAGGTGCGTATGCCGAGTTAGAAAAATAAACAAAAAAAAGAATTTGTTTTCCTATGTTATTTAAATGGGAAATGAAAAATTAGGGACAGACACCTCTAAATATTAATATTAAGAGCTCCGCTTTGAACAGGCTTCTGTTCTCACCTTCATGCAAGTTTTCAGCCTGTTTTTTCGTTGAAAAAAAAAAGCCTAAAATTGAAACACCCTATTATATATATATATATATATATATATATATATATATATGAACGGGTATATCTAACATATATGATAATATTTGCAACATAGATTTCAATTTATTTATTATTTTTAAAACACTTTACTTTTTATAGTCGAAAAATGCAATCAAACAAATAATATTCTACTTTAGAGATGAAATGTTATGAAGCCGGAAATGTCATGTTAACCGTACCATCAGCAAGTGCACTCTACAATTTTCTCAATAAAATGAAATTATTTCAAATCAGTTGAGCGTGGTATTCAGTATTCACTGTTTCGAGCATAACTGTATTCGTATGGTGAATATGACAATACTGTTTTGAGCTAATCACGATACTTTGTTCACGATCCACTGGATCGCTATAATAGCAATACTTTTTTCTCCGTGTAACTAACTAAAGAAAACAAAAAATGAAATCAACTAAAGACAAATTAGAATACACTTCTAAGAGAAATAAATAATTTTTTCTTGAGAAACCACGGAAAAAATGTTCAAATTACTGATGACAACACCTTAACTACACGCAAGTAGTTGAAAACCGATATCTTTTGAACACTGGGAAATTGTAGTACTACACATGAGATTCTGAAGTAGATCGTGCCCAACTAGTCACTCGAGAAGAGTTTTATGAACGACCGACAATCGGGCCATGACTGGGTATCAGGCATATTATAGCCTGGTACAGTCATGGCAATCATTATTAGTCCGTCGATGGATGATGCCTAGAAGCTAATGCCGGCCCCGCTATGGCAAACTATAATCGGGATACTGATATTTCAACTTTTGTCCAACCATTGTCAGCCTTCCATCGGCCAGTCATCGGCGAAATTGTATGCTTGACGGATTCTACACGGGCAACTGGATATTCTCGATCACATCTAGATATATTTTTTAGAGTACTTCAATTTATACAATGGCATGACATCTGATCATGTACATTTTTCAAATTATTTATTTCAATCCCGAGAGTCCTAAAATAAATTTTTCTGTAACAATTAGGATCATAAATTGTTGAGTCGGATGTTCAAATAGTAATTTACCTTATAAGGCCGCAAAGGGGCGATTTCCTCGATAACGTCGATATTGCGAATATTGTAAAATCGACATTGTCGAAATCGCCACTGAGTATAGCTTAATTACGTACAACAGTTTTGTCATGATTGCTCAGAAAGGTCAATTTTAGAGGAATACATATTAATGCTTACATTTCAATCAAATTTCCGCATGTAATTATTATATATGTGATTTTTTAATGAATGTTTCACAATATTTCTATTAAAGGCAGAATAATAACCTAGGTGCAGTGTGTGTTCATTATAAGGGAATTAGCGTCGTTATTATTGTACTAATATTTGGTCTCCTTTACAATAAAAAGCAAATAAAGAGAAAATTAGCGCCTCTCGAAAGGCTACTATTGATCAATAGTAACGAAATTGATTAATTACTCAAAATCATCGGTCGGTAAGCTGGAATGTGACTTTTTTCTGTACAGTTCTTCTCAATTCCTTCTAGTTATATCCAGAAAAGTGCAGAAAAAAAAGAAAAGGATAAGCTTTGCGGCTTAAAAAGGAAAAAACAGCTAGTGAAATTAAGTCTCTAAAAATAAGTGCCTTTGCGGACGTCACCTAAGACTCGAAAAGTAAACTTACTGAGCGACTATGATAAAAAAATATTTTCAGTGATACATAAAAATATAAACTTTCAACTAAATACTAAAACGATATATTGAATGAAGAAACTTACAAGTGAATTAAAAATATAAAATTTCTAAAAGAAAACAAAATTATTCTTAGTTTAAATTCGCTACTTCAATATGTGAATTAAAAATTCTTGATCGAAGTTTTACATGTTTTATCAAATTTGATACTATAAGAAAAGAATAAAACTATCACTGTGAATTTCTTATTTAGTATTATCATCTACAGAAAACGTATTTATTTACGACGATGCAACTCATTTGAACCTGTAAAATATCCAGTTAATCATTCAATTTGATGATTGAAATGTAGGATAAAAGCCTACGTTTCATTGACTGTGAATGGTCGAATTATTCAATGTGAAGCATATTAAATTAAATTAAATAGCTGAATACATGAGCCATCACAATGCGTGTTGGATTTGAAAACATATGATCGAAAATCTACTAACAAGTTTGGTAAATCGTCCAATGTTCCCATGTGCATGAACGCTCACGCAAAGCCAGGTCAGCCTCCGTAGGAAACTTGCATGTTATCCTGACACAAGCGGCATGTGTGCACAATCTATTGGCGTCTACACAATGGCACTCTAATCTATTCGGTCTATCTATCTCACTTACTCCCATGTAATACACTCGTGTATACTGTCCTTGTCATCTCATCTGCGCGCTTGGCATCCCATCAAATACGCGTAGAGAGAGGTGTCCAAAGGGTACCGCGATCGAATTATACCACCAGAACTGCTCGTCGGAAACCTGATAATCCTATTTCCTATAACGGCCAGATATTGTGACATATATTCATAAGATAAGTTACGATAATAACGATAATGTACTTGTTTACTTTATTACAAGTAATTAGTTTAAAAATAACAACGTTTTATTGGTAACGTTGTTGTGGATAATAATGAAATATTTTTATGAGATTTTGTTTTCAGAAATATTATTAAATATTTTTTTTTTTTTTTTGTTACAATAACAATAATTATGTTTCAGAATTGAAATTTTTTACAGTTATCTATAACCTAATCATATAAATAAGGTCATAATTTATAAAATTAACACTTTGGAAATGTTTTTAACCAACAATTGATCTTTAATCAATTACGTATTTCTTTTTTGAGGTATTATATTTTTGAAGCGTCATATTCTATTATTGACAGCATAATGCCAAATTTTTGACTTGTCAGACAAAAATAGCTTTGAAATTTTGATTCAGAGTATAATTAAAAACACGCAATATGTTTACAATCGATACTTTGCACAGAAAACATCAATAAACATTAATTTATATTTTCGTGCCGTGAATTGATATTTTATTCATCATTCATCACCTGAATTATTGTATTAAACAAAACGAAATCGGTATCATGACATTTATTTGAAACATACTTTGTTATATTTATTTATTACTTGTTCCCAAATCGTATAGATCTATATTTTTCAAAATGATTTTTCTTGCTCTCCTAGCCGAAAGTACGCTCTTCCTGGATGCACTTTACTCCAGGAAGAGCAACTTTTATGACCTGCTTTAACGCATGCGCGCTACGCATATTTTCTGGCCGGCAGCATAGAACCTCGCTTTCTTTCGTATTTTCGTGGCGCGACCGGCCGATAGTGAGTTTCAACTGTATATAACAGTCACAACATCGTCTGTATGTAACGTTTCAGCGCAGAAACTAACCAAAAAATGTCAAATAAATAAAAATAATTTCTAACTAGATTATTGTTAATGAACTATTTAATAATAATACAGCATAAATAGTTTATATAAAAATTTTAGAAAATAATATAAAAGTTTTGTAAATTTTATTTGCTTTCTTTTATATTTTGACAGCTGGAAAGCAATGTTTATAAAACAATCCATGTACTCTACAAGCTTCTAATAATTTAATTTCAATCTTTCTTAGCCGTCTAATTAAAAACTAATTTTTAATCAACTTAAAAAAATTAATTTTGTTATTAAATCGAGTTTAAATATTTGTGACGAGTTCTGTGCATGTTATCTTTCTTAACCAGAGCATTTGTTAGTCAACTTTAAAATAACTTATTTTTTTTTTTTTTTAATTAATTTTTACTTTTTTATTATGCCCGCCCCGACCAGCAAAACCTCGGCTTCGCCTCGGTTTTGCAAAAGTCGGGCGGCGCTCCCCTCACCCCCGGCAAAACCCCTTCCTCGGGGTTGCGTACTTTCAGCTGGAGAGCAAGAAAAATAGTATACAACCCACGACCAAAATGTTGGATGCCCTGACGTATGTGATATGATGGCCTCGGCTACGCCTCGGCCATCATATCCCATACGCCAGGAAATCCAACTTTCTGGCCTTGGGTCGTAATATACTATTTATCATTGTTCAATACAGCTACTATGACATACATTTTGTTTTGTCAGACCAATAGCAAGTTTATCAAGACGTGAATCAACGAATTTTCAAGCTCTTCTATATTTATTTTTTTTTTTTTATACATTATTTATAATTCATTTTATTTCATTCAATATGTTACGATAACAACTTGAAAAATATTTTTAATTTACAACCCAATACTGCGGCAGTTTAAATGAATATCGCAATACTCAACAGATCAATAATGGGCATATATGTAAGCCAGGTGTTGATGATTGCGTGAGTGAAAATGAAATTTTCGTCTTTTACAATTGTAAATATTTGTTATACATTTTATTGTCTCATAATAAACAGTAATATAAATATCAATGGACATGGTTCTTATTTTTTTCAAAAAAAAAAATATTTAATTTTTAGTGTACTTAAAATGATTTAAAGGATTATAATCTGTAGAAAGTATTCAAAATGATCAAAAATCAAATCATTTTTAACACTCTTCAACCATTTCGTTTGATCAAGGCACGTTATAAACTATAAAATTTAATCATATTTCGCTTCGTCGACGATATTAAAAAAATATATTTCATAAATTAATGACTAAAATTGAATTGCACAAAGGAATATTTCACAATTAGTTAAGTTTGTCATTATGTCATATCGAATTTGAGTATGCTGATAGAGCAAAATTATTCCTTTGCAGTGGATTCTATTTGTGGATCCTATTCGAGATGATTTCTACATCATAAATAAAAGATTCAAGTCTATAGAAACTATTATTTTGAAATAAGAATTTTTCATTGTTAATGTCCCCGCAATCCTTTTTGAGGTTGGAATTTGATAAAATCCATTCTTAGCTGAACAACATCATACACGAAGATTCTCACCAAATTTAGGATCTGTAGGAACTATAGCTTGAAAATTTAAATTTTTAATTGTTAACACCAATCCCCGCATTCCTATCGGAAGTGAAATTTATTGAAATCGGTTTTGAGATGATCTCTACATGACAAATAAAAAATTCCTACCTATTTTCTTAGCTCAAGAATTTATTCTCTTGAGTCAAGAAAATTATATCCTTCAAAATGATATTCTCGGTTCGAGATTTCTTCTTTTGAATCAGATTTATTTTTTATCAGTATAAATGAAAACATAGTATGATTTATTAATTCATATAATTTGTAAAATATAAATATAAAAATAACATTTAATATTCATTCTCAATCGTCATTTTTTGGATAGCCATGATTGATAATTCTTCAACTATAAAGTCGTTGATCAAAGTTATTTGGTCAAACGTAATTCGATATTTTAAAGTTGATAAAAAATAATCATTAATTGATGGAAAGTGACATATAATATCAACAGCATTTGAAATGTCTACAATCTGTATTGAAAATATATTTAGCATATAACAATTAGTTCAAAATTATAGTAAAAAGTTAAAATTAAATTTTGCCAATAAGCTTCCATAAAGAACTTCAATTAAAAAAAAAAAATTTTGGTTACACATTACTTGATTTTTGTATACTTTTAAGCAGCGATGAAGTGGTGTGTCTTCGTCGGCAGAATGATAATTGTAATGGAGAATTCCTGTTAAAGTAAAAATGTAATAATCCTTCTTTGAATATTTTTGGAATCCATATACTTCTTCTACATATCCATGAAAACTACATTAATAAATCAATTTTACTTCATTAGTTTATTGTTTTTAAAATTTTTACAGTTACAATTACTACGGTACCTGTTATTTCTTTGATAAAAATATCTCTGCTACGGGTCAATAATGATAAAAGAATCCCTGATTAAGTTTAAGACATCAGCTCGGTTATTCATTTTTCATAAGTTATATTAACATTCCATTTACAATTGACAATCATGTAATATTTATGTTCTATTTTTACCAATAAAATCATTTCTATGGGAAATAATTCATGTCATGACATGTTTAATGCGTGAGTGGATGCGTAGGAGTGCTTAGGTGGATGTGTGGAAGGACGTGGGTGGATAAAAGATTCCTACCAAATTTGGAGCCTGTAAGAGCTATAGTTTAAAAACGGGAACTTTTCATTGTTAAGGCTCCCGTATAACCCCTTGCGGGTGGAATTTCGTAAAATCCGTTCTTAGCTGACCTCTACTCGGCGAAAGGAATATTCCTACCAAAATTCAAGTCTTTACACTATATGGTTCCAGAGATATTGTGAAGAGTCAATATATAGGTCGAAGTCTCTTATATGTGTAAAAAGAAGAAGATTCATTCCTTATATATATATATATATATATATATATATATATATATATATATATATATATATGATAATCACAGGTGATTCGATAATAAACAGACTATCGTGTCATTTTTATTTCACGATGTTTCGAGTGCTACCAATTTCCTGTCATTGTTTTTCGATGTTGTATTTGAAATTTTTCATTAACTTTGCTGTAATGAATGAATTGCTCAACTGCGGTATAAATTGAATTCTAACAAATGGTAAATTAACTTTTCAATAAAAAAAAAAAAAAAAAAAAGGGAGGTGTGTCTTTCAGGCTTACACGGAAAGAAAATTGTACGAAAAATTACAATGAAAACATCGTAATTTTTAGTATAGGACATTGTAGTGCCGGACCAAAACTCAAACATCGTAATTTATACGATGCAACATCGTAAATTTCTATCACTCAAATTAAAAAGAAGTAGGTCACCGAAAAAATAATTCTGTATCACCGAGGAATCGAACCCGGTGTCCTCTCTGCCTCAAGTCCAAGGTTTATCCCCTTACACTATCGGAAGGAAAATGTAAAATTCTGTTCGGTCACATAATAAGACCCTCCATACAGTAGTTGGTCATCTTTCGGTGGTGGCGTCGCAAACTACTGGACTCTGTCTCTCTTTTATTAAAACATATAGTATGCGTCCTTATTCACTTGCTCTTGCGGAAAAAACATTTACTAAATAATATCGTAATTTTCAATAATTCAAATTGTATTTTGTAGACGGCAGCATCGTAAAAATCAAGTTACTGAAAGTCTAGTCTTGGATTACGATGTTACTATTGTAATTTTTCATAGGATTTTTTTTCCGTGTACTAAACTTTTTCCTTTATAAAATATTTAATCTATAAATAATAATTTCATATTTCGCAATTAAATACTGTAATAATAGTTAATATTTGTAATATTCGTATGCATATGCCTTTATTTATTTATTATTCCATTGCACAAATTACATACTCACCCTCTGATATGAATTTTTAGCTTAGATTTATCGAGAATATTTTCCATCAGCCGATATCCAATGAGCGAAACCTTTTGAATCAAGTACAAGTACTCGAAAGACTCCAATTAAAAATGTGCTCGAGCAATGCACACAATTTTTTTCTATTTATTACCGTTGCTAAATTAAAATTAATTAAATGTGAAAGAAATATAAAAATTATTTTCTCTTTTAGTATCAACTAATTAATAATATCACTTCGGGAATCTATATAAAATCACTTGACTTTTCAGAATGTAATTTACTATAAGCTCGATTACTTTTGTCGACTTTACTTTAATACTAAAGTAAAGTGGAACGCAGAAAATTGTTCAAGTTTCACAATCAGGGTACTGTGGAGTCGGGCTAGGGATGAAGCTAAATTCGATACTAACTCCAAGATACCTTGCATTGTGTGATTAAAATGCACGGAATTTTCCCGCACAGCAAACTACTTTTTATTAATTAAAAATTTATAATAAACAAAGCTAAATTAAAATCTTCTGTATTTTAATCATCCAAATGAATTACTCTTAATAGTTGCATTCGTCTTCTTCAGTTTATATTCATTATTTGAAAAAATTTTTCTCTTCATAGAACACTATTTTTTGAATTTTTAAACCGCAATAACTTTTGAATGAATGAACCGATTTTTACGTGGTTGGCGGCATTCTACGCAGTTTTTTTAAGCCTCATAAAGAATTTCTAAGTTTCAATTGGTCGAACTATAAATTTTGGAGTAACTCCGAAAAAACACTTTTCGGTTTTCTTTCGTTCACGATATCTCTCGAACGAATCAACCGATTTTGACCGGATTGGCGGTGATCGACGTGGTTTTTCGATGTTAAGAGCTGATTAATTTTTGGATTTGATCGGTGAAGCCGTTTAAAAGTTATTTCAAAGAAACCACTTTTAAAAAAAATTTTTTTCTCATTTTTTTTGAGATTTTTAAAAATTTCTCAAAATCTACCGGTCCGAATCGGTTCAAATTAACAGGAAATCTAAGTTTGGCCAAGCCCTTTCGACTGGCACCAACCGCGATGAAATCGGTTCAACCGTTCAAAAGTTATAAGAAGTTTACATACTTACACACACACACAAACACACACACACACACACACACACACACACACACACACACACACACATACATACATACATACATACATACAGACATAGTGACATCCTCGCGGGAATAGTCAGAGAAGCTTCCTAGGACCTCAAAACGTCGAAATCTGATGAAAACTCGATTTTCGAAAAACGGGGTAAAACCAATAACTTCCTGATTTTTGAAAATTTTCAATTTTCTTAGCGGGAAGTTTGAGTATAAGAATGGACTGAGAAAGGTGGATGGTGGAAGGGGCCCAGTAGCTTAACTGGTAGAGCTCCTGACATGTTATCAGGGAGATCCAGGTTCGATTCCTGGCTTGGTAACCTACCCCATTTATTTTTTCAAAGTTTATCTTTGCTCTCATGTAGTTTCTTTCATTTTCTTTCATTTGTTTAACATCTTTACAACTTGAACAGATACCACAAAACTTCCAGCTTTACTTGTATTCAAGTTCGATGGACCCCATAGAACTAATGCAAAGAGAGAATGTCTCTCGACCTATAGTGCAGATGGAATGTCCATCGCTTGGCTTGAATAAGGTTCACTAGTCACTTGACCAGTAGGCATGAAAAACCTTTAATTTATATATACATAATGGGTCAATGAAAAAAATAATTGCTAATAATATTTAATAAAAACTTAACATTCAATATAATATTTATACGTAACTTTAACGTTAAATAAGTAGCTTGGCGATACATCAGAGATCTTAGATAATTTAATACTATAGAAAAAGATTGCACAGGTTCAAAACTGTTAGAAAGATCAGACCAGTCAGTTTCACATAGAGCAGTTACTTGACTAGACTTATTAAATTTTTTAAAATTATACTTATGACGAATTATATTCTCATCACATGTTTTATCCAGTTTTATTGACAAGCTGAAATCAATAATCAAGGTGGGATGATAGGCATCAATGCTGACTAGTGTCCAGTCTGACCTTTCCACATTACATATTATATTAGATAGCACTAAGTCTAGATAATTATTTTGATAATTAGTTACAATATTATACTGTTCAAATTTAAGTAAGTTATTAAAGTCATTTAAATGTGCTGATCTGGCGTAATATAAAATATTCTCTTGATGTCTGACAAACTTATTAATATTAAAGTCACCAGCCATAATAATTTTACAGCCAACTTCACACAGAATTTCAGATAAAGAATCTAAAAAATCAATAAATACACCAATAACTGCCGCAGGAGGTATGTACACAACAATCAGCAACAGCTGATCTCATTTTTCTGCTAGCCGAACTCCAATTATCTCGATGTCCTCAAAGTTTGTAAGTGTTGACATATTGAATATCATAGTATTTAATGTCTGGCGTGCTGTAATCAGCACACCACCACCTCTAGATTTTTTACTAGTTGCACGCCTATCTGAACGATATACTTGGTAAAGTGCTGGATCAAATTGTTCATTTGAGTAAATATTGTGTGTTAACCAGGTTTCAGTAAGAGCCAGTATATCGTGCGTTAATACTGAGGACTCAACAAGGACATTGCATATTTTCATGTTAAGACCACGTTCATTTTGGTAGTAGATTGAGAAGTTCGCTAGAAGAATGCTTTCCTGACGAGCTACTGATTCTTGTTCAGACTCAGAGCCGAAGTTCGGTTCCGCTGAACAATAATCTGTCGGGTCCCCTAAGTCACTAGACGTATACAATAAATTATACAATTAACCAATTTTAATCGTCCAAACAATAAGTATGCCAAATTCTATTAAAAGTGAATAAAATTTTAACCGATAGTATTTTTTTAATCTACTAAAGTATTTATTTTATTAATTTTATTTTATTTATTTTATTAATTTCAATCATAAAAAAATTATCTGAAGCCATGTACAAAACAATTTTTATAAAGTTATATGAACACAGTATGTTTAAGAGCATAATAATAATAATAACAATAAACAATAATAATAATTGAACATAAACCGATGACTATCTTAAACCTCATACATAATTTCCAAGCTCATTCTCCTCCAACTCTACGAAGTAAAAATGGCATCTGGTTTTAAACTTCTCAAGCAACCTTGCTTATCTAAATCAAATAAAAAAACATTCTTAAATTTACATTCTGTTACGACAAATAATGACTGTCATTATGCCTGATTTGACATGGTATCGCGGAATTTTATTAAAAATTATAAGCTGACTCAAAATCTTGAAATGAATTTTTTATAGCCACTATTAGTCATATTGGGACATACTTTCAAATTGAAATTTATACTCTAAAAACAAATACATTTCAGGATTCAAAGTAATAAGGTAAAAATGTGTATTCTAATTATGGAAGTACATATTGTAAGATACAGTAATATATCGAACCAAGAGTTTCGTGATAACGCTAATCCATATACGTTCTGAGATAATTAGTGTACGTAGCTTTTTCTACAGCATAATACTAGAATAATACTCAGCTTTGCTGTTAAAGCCAGAAATATTCTCGACGGTAAAGGATAATGTTTTTTCAGTGTACCATTATGATGTTACACCTCTCATTTTCGAGGACATTTACATTGATAAAAAAATTCACAAGATCCAAGAGAAATAGTCTTAAACCAAAAAGATTTTTTTAAAGAACTTAATTGTTTTGAATCAAGTAAAAAAATTAGGACGACGGTTGACCCTAAAGGCCATCTCTGCAACTTCCCGCTCATTTTGTACTTAAGCGCTCAAAATTACACATTGTGTTTTTGAGCTCTTCGAGCTCAAGAATATGATTTTTGTATCATTTTGAGCTCTTCGAGCTCAAAACTCTAATAGCAGTTTAATAAAATACAATGTTTTGAATTTTCAAACGGCAATAACTTTTGAATGAATGAACCGATTTTTACGCGGTTTGCGGCATTCGACGCAGTTTTTCAAATTCTATGATATATTTTCAAACACGAATTGATCAGACCAGAAATTTTGGTGTAATTCGAAAAAACACTTTTTTTGGTTTTCTTTCGACACCGATAACTCACGAACGAATCAACCGATTTTGACCGGGCTTACAGTGATCGACGTGGTTTTTTTATCTCAAGAGCTGATTAGATTTTGGAATTGATCCGTGAAGCCATTTGAAAGTAATTCCAAAAAAACCACATTTCAAAAAATTTTTTTTTTTAGTTTTTTTAAGATTCTCAAAATCTACTGGTCCGAGTCAGTCCAAAGTGTATTCAAAATCTAAGTTTGGTCAAACCCTTTCGAATGGCACCAACCGCGGTGAAATCGATCAAGCCGTTCAAAAGTTATAAAAGGGTTACATACATACACACACACACACACACAAAAACACATACACAAACACACACACACACACGGACATCATCGCGAAAACATTCAGGGAAACTTCCTAGGACCTCAAAACGTCGAGATCTGATGAAAACTCGATTTTCGAAAAACGGGGTAAAACCAATAACTTCGATTTTTGAAAATCTTCGATTTTCTTAGCGGCAAGTTAAAAATTCTTAAACCAAAAAAAGTTCTCTACACTGATAGAAAAACAATCTTGATTCAAGAAATTTTTTTTCTTCAAAACTTGAACTCTTGAAACTAGATATAGATATATTTCTTTCAAGAATTTTTGTCTCTTGGTTCAAGATAGGCGATAACATTGATTCAAGATGTTACCGACTTGTGTTAAGAATGGCTTTTTTTGAGTCATTAATTTATTTATTTCCAAGAAATAACTTTTTTTTTATATAACAATTACAGACTATTTAGTTTTTGAAATATATTTTGATGAATTATTTTAAGTTTTGTAAACGATAGTGTTATTTTGATTGAAAAACTTAAATGTATCGATTGAAGATAATATAGCTCTTAAGTCATGAAAATCTAAATCAAGACAAGAAATTCTTAAAGCAAAATAATCATTTGTCTTCCAAAATAAATTCTTAGATTAAGAAAATATCTCTTGAGTCAAGATAAATTTTCTATCAGTGTAGATTTAGTCAATTAGGTAAATTATTTTCGGTCTAAAAATTTTTTGGATGATTCAACACAAACAAATTTTTTAAAAGGATCTTCTTGGTACGAAAATTTTTCTCTTGAATATAGTTTATTTTTCTATTAGTAAATAGTAGTGACCCGTGGAAAAATTTTCTAACATAGATTGATTTCTAACATAGATTTTCTAACATTCTACCTACGGCCGAATGTGGTCATGTCTCCATATATGGTTTAATATGAAAATTGGCTATATCAAGACATATCAAGCCTGATACAGCCATATAATTTTACAACTAAAGATTGTCTTGAAAATCTCCGATGGACGGCGCATGATCTTTGAATCATCGACTTACAAGATAGTTGAGTTCGAGGTTTTAATTTTTATTTTTGCTCTAGAATTTAAGTTCCAAAACAAAAATCATTTTTTTCACTCTCCTACAGAGCTTATCAGACCTTGGTTTTTAGTTTAATCAACTATTAAACTGATTTTTTTTTAAATAAAACGCATTCAATCGGGTCATATTTGGCCAAATATAGAAATTGACCATACCACAAAATTTTTTCTCGGAAAGATTGGATTTCACTATATCGTCAAAAAAATGATTTTATTTATTTTTTTACTCGAATTAAAAACCATACTATTCAAATATTAAATTAGATTCATGAAATTATATTAACTGAAATGACATCATATTGCCGGTAGATCTATTTTATTTGAACTTATATTTTAATTTTTCGTAACATAAAATCGATATTTTCTATTAATTTCCACAAGCATGTAGAAAAAGAAATGAGGTAGAATATTTGCTTACTAATTAACATTATCTGTTGAGTCATAAGCTTTCCTCGAAACGCTGTTGATCGTATAAAATTTAGAAACTATTTACCCAACGTCAATAAATTGGCCGGATAGTACGAGCTCCCAAAAGGAGTACGAATATAGAGAATTTACTCTCATCCGACAGTTTGACGACAGTGTAGACATGCGGTAAATGTTGTCTACGTCTCTTGGCTATTTACTTGGTTCGTGTTTGCACCAATACATACAGACTTCAATATCAGTACAACTGAAACCGTTACCTAGAAAATGCACACAACTAGGAAACGTGCGTGCGAGTTACCTCTCCAAGTGGTTGCACACGTGCTTTGCTCGTACAGTTGGTGAAGTGAATTATGCGGTTCGTCCCTACGTCTACCGCCACCTCGTAAATTTACATTGTCTTCGACTAAAGCGGTAGAGCTTAGGAAAGTACCAGGAGTGGAGATGAAAGGGGTTAAAGTCATCTTTCAGTGAATAGAGGAAAGCATTTACAACTTTGTTTGGGTATGAGGCGAATAAGTCACATCGAATCCTCTGTGCCTGCGAATAATGTCAACGATTTGACCGCATGCCGTTTGAGGATCTCTATGTTGTATAGTCGTTTATCTATCCATACCATCTAACTTTATTTTATATTACTTGGTGACTAGAATGATCGTTTTCTCAATTAAAATTCAATTTTAATTACAATTATTATCATCAATATTTATTGGTATACAAATTTACAAACTTAAGACAATACAAGATTCACGCGTATTATATTGACGTTTTCCATCATATTATGGAAACACTATGTATCAATGAGGGAGCCACTATTCCTCTACTAAAAAAATGTATGACTCCAATAACAATACTTTTTAGTTACCATATCTGTCTAAAAATGGAAACACAAAATATTGTTATGTAGTGCAGTTGATTTATGATTTCTTATATGCTCATAAATTACTATTAAGCCTTCACCGTATCTAAAACATATTTATTGCTTAATATTTTACTTACTATGAACAAAAAACGACCATTTAGCAGCCGAAATAGAAGTAGCTTTTTTAGTGTTACCATAAACTTGCAAAATCGTAAAACGAACGTATAGCCCTCAGAAATTAGTCAGTTTTACCCAGTTTGGCTGTGCAAACTGGAAATAGATCGAAAAATTATAATTTCTTAAAATTTCGATATCAAGTAGATTAATATGAAATTCTAACAAGTATCTAACGGCGGTCTCAATTTGTTAATAAATAATAGGCAAACAAAAAAAAACGTAAATTAAAAATTAAATATCTCTGAAAGTATTAATCTGGCGGGTTAAGTTTTCACATAAAATTTGTAGAGCTTAAAAAAATCTACAATTTTGCTTTTGGGTATTATTCCCGTCAGACTGATACTTTATTAGTTACACTGTAAAAAATTTGCGGAGTGAATGAAGAGTGAATGATTTTTAATTGATTCACTCCCGGCGGGAGTGATATTTACTCCGAGAAGGAGTTAATTTTTATTAATAATAAAATTCACTCCGCATTCACTCCCAAAATAAATGAATTTAGAAATAAATTAACTTTTGTAAAGAAAATATTTTTATAAATCCTTTTTATATTTAATTATTAAAAATTTAATTTATTATTTTTAATAATATTTCATTTTAATTATTATTATAATGTTTTTATTTATTTTTTTTTTATAAATTAATTATAATTAAAAATTGTCAAATGTCTCAACAATAAAATTTGAAATTTTTTTTTATATTCAATATCTCAAATAGTTAATGAAAAAAAAAAAAGTAGATATACATATACTAGCGGGCCCAACAGACGTTGTCATGTACACACGTCTTAAATTTAGAAATTTTAGGAATGAGCTTGTATAGTTAAAAACATCATTAGTTAACAATATGCAATGGGCATTCTTCAATAATTAACATTTTCGTAAATATAAGCCCATTCTGATTTTATACTCATCAAGAGCTTTCATTTGAGTACCTACATCAATTTTTCATATATTTTAAATATTTATATATATATATATATGTATATATGAAAAATATATCAAAAATGCATGTGGGTACTCAAATGAAAGCTCTTGATGAGTGTAACATCGGAATGAGCCTATATCGTTAAAATCATCATTAGTTAACAAAATACATTATCATTCGTTAATTATTAACATTTTCATAAATATAAGTCCATTATGATTTTATACTCATGGTACAACTGCTTGTTACTGTGCTTGGGGAGCCGATATCAGTTGAGCACTACTGTTGAGTTCCCTCTCTACCATCAGTCCGGGTAGCGAACGCGCTCGCTTTATCGAAAATCCGCTCGCGTTCAACTCGCTATCATCTGACCCCAATCAAAAATTAATTTTTTTCAAATTAGCCAAGTTTTTCGCAATTAAATTCTAGATTTTTCAGAGTAGGTGCGAGTGCTGTAGTAAATTTAGTTTCGGAGATATTGGCTTCCAAAAAAGCGGTTTTTTGATTTTTAAAAATCAAATTTTTGAGATAAAAATTTTGAAAAATATTAAAAATGTTCCTTTTATTACCAGAAATATGTGGAAAAAATCAAAAATGAAATCGGTTGATTTTTCAGCTCAATGGAGTTAGCGGGAAGTTGCAGGGATGGCCTTTGGGGTCAACCGTTTTCCTAATTTTTTTGAATAATTTAATTTATTTTAAGATTAATAATTATAATACAAGTAACAAAGTATTTACATTTACTTTAACTGATCATATAATATGGGTTAAACGCATAAATTTATTCTAATTTCATACGTCATCGGCGAACAACGTAAATAATATATGTGTGAGTGGATAATGCGGAAACTTTTTCACTATACTACTAACTGTTGATTTACTATCGTACAGAAAAAAAAAAACATCAAGTTTATACTGACACTTAGTATTGTGATGATTCGGATACTCATATTAGTACCACATAAATATGTATTTTTACAGCCAATTTTGACCGATTTGACAGCCAATTTCTTAAGCACTAATAGTTATTTCATAACATCGAAAACGATTCAAGAAGGAATTTCAAAATTATTTGAAAAAAAACACTTTCTTTTTAATTTTTCGTTACCGGTTTCTCTTCAACGCATCAACCGATTTAGATGCGGTTTGCAGCAATAGACGTCGTTTTTCAAGTTTAAGAGTTATTCAAATTTCTGAATTGATCGTTACATCTGTTAGAAGTTATTCCAAAAAAACATTTTTTCGAAAATTCTATTTTTGGGATTTCTCCAAATCTACTGGTCTCAATCGGTTCAAATGATGTAGAAAATCTAAGTTTAGTGAAGCCCTTTTAAACGCTGCCAAGTTCGTTCAAATCGGTCAAGCCATTCATAAGTTATGAGAGGGTTATACATACTCACACACACACACACACACACACACACACACACACACGCGTGCGCGCGCGCACATTCATATAGGTATAGTGACATCCTCGTAAGAATGGTCAGAATAGCTTCCTAAGACCTCAAAACGTGGAGACCTGATGAGAACTTGATTTTGCAAAACCGGGTTGAAACCAATAGCTTTCCGAATTTTAGAAAATCATTGATTTTCATGGCGGGAAGTTAAAAATCTTGAACCCAGAACACCATTTTGAAGAAAATTTATTTCTTGTATTGTTAATTTTTTTGTCAGTGTGTGTATAAAACGAGTTTTATGTTATTAAATAACTCTGTAAAATTGTTACAAAAAATCGTAAAATAACTACCCGAATAAACATCATTTAAATTACTGATATGGTTGATGTATATCGAATTATATTTATCAAAACAATCGATCGATTAACTCAATCAGCATAGCAAATATAACTAATTTTATATTGATATGTTCTATCCCATACAGGAAGCCCCAGAGTTGAACGACGGGGCCATGCCTGGGACATTATTGGGAAGCCCATCCTGGCAAACCTATATTGTCCCATGCCCGGGCCATAACTGGGCAATCAGCCTTGGCCATTCCAATGAATACCCAGGGTTGGGCCAAGACTGAATAACCTAGCCTTGGCCAAGCCTAGAGTCACCCTAACTTAGGCCAAGTTTGTGTAACCTAACCTCGGCCGTTGGATGGTAACCCTAACATGGGCCAAAACTGGATAACCTAGCCTGGCCAAGCCTAGAGTCACCCTAACTTGGGCCTAGTTTGTGTAACCTAACTTCGGCCGTTGGATGGTAACCCTAACATGGGCCAAGACTGAATAACCTAACCTTGGCCAAGCCTAGAGTCACCCTAACTTGGGCCAGGACTGGGCAATCTAGCCTTGGTCAACCCAATGATTACCCGAGCTTGGACTAGAACTGGGTCCCCCAGCCATGGCCATTCAGACTTGGGCCAATACTGAGCAACCTAGCTTTGGCCGACTCAATGATTACCCGAGCGTTAGCCAGGACTGGGATGCCTAGCCTTGGCCGTTGAATGGCAACCCAGACTTGAGCCAGAATTGGGCAACCTAACTTTGGCCATTCAATGGGAAATCCAAATTTAATTAATCATTAAGTAATAGAATTTGAAATAGTAAATATTTATTACTTAACGAATATTTGATAGCAAATGCTAAAATTGAAAATTTATTATTTCAACAAAACAATTGTATATCGTCAAAATTGATACGGTCTTAAAAAAAAATAAAATATTATAATATGATATTAAAAATATACAGAACGATTTAAAAAGTCTAAAGTTAATGTAAGAACTTGACTTTTGCTTTTTTTTTTAAATTAATAAACTTTTGTAAAAAATAGATAATTTTCATCAAAACACAATATTAAATAACATAAATTATATAAATAATAAACCGTCACACTCTGTCACCATATAGATTTAGCTTATATGAATGGTGAGATGTGCGTTAACTTATCGGTCGTACGGCGTAGGGGTTAGTGGTCGGTCTGGCAAGCGCGCGGCTCGGGTTCGAATCTCGATTAGGGTAAATGCGATTTTCACTTTATTTCTATAATTAGCGAAAGTTAGGTCTAAATTAAGAGTTAAGTCGTCTAAACTTGCGTTAGCTCTACATCAAAATTGAAATAAATTATTGACAAAAAAAAAATTCTTTTTTTATAATTTCAACTAACAACTACTCATTTTATACAAAATAATTTAACCGTTTCGTAGAATTTTACTATTTTATTTCAGAGAATTCAATTTATTCAAATATGGGTTCTTAATACAAATTTGGTTTCACATTAAACAATTAAATTCTAAATATATTTTGTAATCTACTTCTTTTAGTAAATTCTATAGTGGTGAATAAGCCTGGGCTTGCTTTGGCTTAAAAACTTGGGCCAGTCTTGGTTAACATACTTGGGCCAGTCTTGGTTAACAATCTTGGGCCAGTCTTGGTTATCATGCTTGGGCCAGACTAGGCAAACAAGCTTGGCACCCTGTTATCACTCCAGACTTCTACCAAGGCTGGGCCAAAGCGGGATTACAAGCATGGGCCAGAGATAGACAGCATTGCGCCAAGCATGGCCCATATCTGGCCCCGTCGTATTGTCCTGTATGGGATGTACTCCCATGCAAATTACTACAAATGGAACTGAAGTTTATATGTATATAATGCATCTCAGCGTTTATTACACCATTGGAATACCGATTATTCGACTATGTTTGAGTGGTAAAGCTACACTTCTATAGACGTTAATATAACCCTTATCTCTCACAAAGATGACTAAACCATAATCGTCTTCTAATCATAACTATTAAACTACTATTATGCCAAGCACAAAAGTGATAATTAACTATACAAACGAAAACAGTATATCTTTCTTTTTAAAATATTTCTTTCTCCATGAGTGAAACTAGTGGTTACTATTATTCTGTATCGAAAGTATTGTACACTAATTACTACAAAACTTCATTGCCCATCTAAAAATCTAAGTTTCGTAATAATTAACGGTAAAATAATTCTCTTATGACTAAAAATTCAAGAAACTTTCCCTCGAAGCATGAAAACTAGTTTTCTTTAAAACAATTCACTTAGATCAAGATTATTCTACCTCAATTGAGGTAGTTTGTTTTAGTGTAGTTTGTTTGGCGGAACAAAATTTTTCAAGGGTGTTCAAGCTAAGTCCATGACACGCCTTATCAATATCAATGATGTCTAACATCCCCTATTTGAATAAAATGTGTATCCTTCGGTTAACTATTTTATTATTTTGCTTACTGTTGCTTATTTTTTCAATAAATATACGCAAATTTTTAGTAAATAACTAGATAAAATTATAAGCTCTAAAAATTCCGTCTGTAATTTAATGTTTGTTGAAAATTTTTTCTTTATTTTATAGAACGCATATGTATAAGATTTTAGAATGTGTAGGGTTAACAAACGAAAAAATATACCATGTAAATTTTTTTAAGTATATTTACAGAAGATGAACTATCATAGAAGGAAATGTTCCAGCAACAAAAGAAATTGAAATCAAATAAGTATAAAATGAAATTAAATTTTACGTTTCTAAAGATTACTTCTCATTTCTATTTACTCTTAGAGGCAACTCTGTGGAAAATTCCTCCTCTTTATAAAAGCAACCTCCATTACTCGTTACGCATGAAGAGAAACTATTTCTTTGATGATGTTTAGTTAAAAATAAAAAGGATTGAGGAAAACAAAGCAGTGAGTCATGCAAACTAATGGTTTAATATTTTTATTTTTCTTATTTATCGATGATAAATTTAAACTTATAATAAATGTATTTTCTCGAACCTTCTCATTTTTTCTCGTTATTAAAAAATTACGACATTTGAATCAAGAGACGTGTCAGTTGGCAAGAACTTTGAAATTTTAGATGCAGATATACGATAGCAAAAGCAGAAGGATTCTATAGCTATTGATTTTCTCTAGTTTCGTCTTACCGACTACAGCAATCTCAATGATCTTCACTATACTCCTGTGAACTCCTGAATTACTCGATTCATCTATCCGTCCCTTGAGTCGAATTGCGGACTTCCTCAAATCAAATTAACGAGCAGTTTCCCTCTCTTTTGATCAACCGAGAAAGTTAGATCCTTGAGGATGAGAAACTAGATTTAGTTCTCATCGATCATATGTATTTGGGGAGAAAAAAAATAAATTCATCTTCGACTTTTAATCCACTTTATAAATTTGAAAACTCTTAACTTTAATTGATATAGCTATTCAACGATATTCTTTATGATATTGAATTTATTTCATCAAAGTTTAGCTATTTTTATCTGCATTATTGCTCATATTTAATGTTTATAGCAGAGTGGTGTAAAGAAACCGAATATTTTTTTTTTTTTTTAGGCTGATATGAAAGTACATTAGTACATTGTGTTTTAAGAGTCTTCTTTAAAAATCTGCTCGATCTCAAAATTTATAGAAATTTCTTAAGATTTTTCAAAATTTCCAGCCCTTAAGAATTAAGAATTTTTTTAATCATTTTTTTTTATGTTTTACCATTGTCTGCATTAAAAATGAATTTTAATCGACAAATTATTATGGGGCATCCTATGTTTAATTGACAACTTCAGAATCTTTTATTTTCTAATTCTTATAAAATTTTGATAAGTTATCACATTTAATTCAAAAATCTCGGAGTTAGATCACTCGAATGCACTTAAAAAAGTACATTACTTCAACAAGTAAAAAAAAATTTGAAGCATCCCCTAGAAATTAAAGTATCCCCTTGAACTCTACGGATACAATACATAAGTTTGAACGTAATAAATAACGCTGAAAAACAAAAAAAAATTAAATTATTAACAATATTAATATTTTAAAAAATTTTAAACGACCGCTGAAAATTTGTCAATCGAATTTTCGGTGAATATTTAATTTCCATTCATATTTGCATATTTCCATTCATATTTGCTTAAAAAACATGTGAATTGGTAGAGCGAAAAAATTCATGAAACTAACATAAACATTATTTTTAAAATATATTTTTTGAATAATTTTTCCCCTATTTCAAAAGTTTTAAAAGACTACAACGTCAATATTTACGATTTTTCGCTACTTTCATAATTGCTTGTGACTTATTATATATATGTTACTTTTAAGCATCATCTGTTGATACATAACAGGTTATTCGTAGATGTGTTACTGAAATTATTTTATGATTCAATACAAAAAAAACATTATAAAATAGTAAATTTTTTTTTATTTATTTCTTTATTTTTAATGGAAATCTAAAACTTATAACTTATTTATCTAATAGATGTGTTCTTACAGTTTCGCATTTTTTTCATCTAATTGTTTTTTTCGTGACTATCTAGCAGATTTAACAGAGATATTCATCACAAACGAGACGTATAATTCAGTCAGTAGATTCACTGCGCCATAAGTTCTCACGGGCATTTATTCAGCAAGCTGTTTTTTATTCACAATACAAAAACACTCATCGTAATAATGATTTATTTTATCCAAGTTTTTTTTGTTGTTTTTATTATACTCTTTTCTAATAATTATCTAAAAATCAAGTCCATTAAATTATGAAACAATAGTGAAATGCATAAATCAAGTAATTTATAACTTGTAATGAATACACAGTAAAAAATTTTGCGTCATTGCGTCAAAAAATTTTGCGTTAAAAATTTTTATATTAAATATTTTACACTTTTTTGTGTTAATTTAACACAATTAATGTTAAATTTACACATAAAAGTGTAAAATTTTTTACTGTGTACCACAAATCAATAACTATTTAATTTAACTCATATCCAAAATTAAAGGTTCGATTATTTTAATAACCCGAAACTAATTATCAACTTGATGCCGTTTAATGGATGAATTTTATTGTGAATTTGATATTTAAATAGCTAATTAAAAGTTTCGCCTTTCACTAATAATATAATTAATTAAAAGCTGCAAAGTACAAACCGTAATTAATTATAAGGATGCTTGTATCGAGCAATAAAATAGCGGCAATAATCGTTCTTCTGTGTCATGAAACATATTTCTTAAATCTGTACGTTATTCTCTGTGAAGCTAACAACGCATTTGTTATCGTAGATGCTTTTAAAATAGGAACTTATTTAAACATTTTACCATGCATAACTTATTTATTTTGTACTTTCATTTCAATATAAAAAAATTATATATAATATATATAATTTTTAGATATTTTATATCTTTTATATCTTATATATTTTATATTTTATATAGATATTTTATTTTTAACTTCCAGCGAAGAAAATTGAAAATTTTCAAAAATCGAGAAGTTGTTGGTTTTTCCCCGTTTATCGAAAATCAAGTTCTCATCAGATCTCGACGTTTTGAGATCCTAGGAAGCTTCCCTGAATGTTTTCGCGATGATGTCTGTGTGTGTGTGTTTTTTTTTTGTTTTAAGGGGGGGGGGAATCCTTTTTACGGATTCTAGGCATAGTTGTTTGGCCTGGATATGTGGCGACTCGACGCAGTGTCATACTAAAACTCGACGCTAGCGCCCCTACCCACTAAACCCTAAACCCCTTTTCCTCCTTCCCCTAATCCCTCATGGAAACCGCCGTTAGGTATTACTTCGTGAGGGGAGGATCTAGCTACTGCTCTTTCTTCTTGTAGCTAAAGTGTTATTTGACCTTTCTTCTAGTTGTTGTCATTTGCTCTTCTTCTTTCGATGGAACGCAAGTCTATAAGGACTTCTGTTGCAAATGTGCTGATGGCGTTCCAGGAGGCTCTTGATGACAACATTGCTTCTACTATTGTCTCTGGTTGGATTTTCTTCTTTAGGATCATCTCCAGCTCATCTCGCTGTGGATAAAATCGTGGGCACTCAAAGAAAACGTGATCCGCGTCTTCATTGATTCCTGGGCAGGACGGGCACTCCGGTGAATCATCATGCTTGAAGCGGTAAAGATACGTCCGAAAACATTCATGTCCTGACAACAACTGCGTCAGATAGTAATTGACCTCGCCATGACTTCAGTTTAGCCAAACGTCGATCTTCGGTATGAGACGGTGTGTCCATCTCCCTGTTGTCGCGGCGTCCCACTGCGATTGCCATCGTGCGATGCTGTTCTACCGTTCTTCAGCTCTGAGTTCCTCGGCACTTTGTGTGGTTGTCCTCTTTCGTTGGTAAAGGTTCCGTCTTTCCTCAACTAGGACTCTGAGCGGCAAAGTTCCGGAAATGACACACACTGCTTCCTCTGATATTGTTCGAAAGGCGCTTGCAACTCGTAGGGCACTCATACGATATATTGGTCCAGCTTTTCTCCGTGAATCTTGCACCTCTAGTGCGTCAGCCCAAATTGATATTCCGTAGGTGAGCACCGATGTGACTACTGATGACAATAGTAGCCTCCTGCTCTGCTTTGGGCCTCCGACGTTCGGCATCAATCGTGCGAGACTAGCTCTCACTACTGACGCTTTCATACAGACGTGTTCCACTTGCTGCTTGAAGTTGAGTCGGGCATCAAGCATCACTCCCAGATATCGTATATGAGGTTGTGATGTGATTTCTCGGTCACCGACATTTATCTTAATTGTTTCAACTTCTTTTCGGCTGGTAATAAGCACTGCTTCGGTCTTCTGCTTGGCCAGTTGTAGGTTCACTGTATCCATCCACTGGTTGATCTTCTCAAAAGTGATGTCAAACAGATATTGAATCTCGTCGAGGTGTTTGGCGTCGATCACTGCGGCAACATCATCCGCATACGCTACCAGTTTGACACATCTTGGAAGCTTCAGTCTCAGGAGCCCGTCATACATGATATTCCACAGAAGTGGACCAAGAACAGAGCCCTGTGGCACACCACCGGTTATATCATACTCTTTCGGACCATTCTTTGTATCGTATTTCAGCACTTTATCTGTAAAATAGCTAATCACTAGTCTGCGAAGATATGTTGGCACGTTCTTCTCGTCGAGAGCTTGCATGATGCAGTCCCAATTAGCGGAATTGAAAGCATTTTTGATGTCCAAGGCAGCCACCAGGCAGTACTTCTTCGTTCCACCCTTCCATCTAGTTCCTGCGATTGCCTCTTTGGCCGTATTAACAACCAGGTTGATCGCGTCCAGGGTTGATCGTCCTTTCCGGAATCCATACTGGTTGTCTGCCAAGAGTGGGTCGACTACTGCATCTATTCGCTGATGGATGATACGCTCAAATATCTTACCCGCCGTATCTAGCATGCAGAGTGGTCGGTAAGATGACGGTTCTTCTGGCGGTTTCTTTCCTTTAGGTAAAAGTACTAACCGTTGCTGTTTCCACTTACGAGGAAAAGTCCCCTCCTTGAGGCATGCGTTGTAAGCGTCTAGAAATAATGTTGGTGCTGCCTTTATGATGGTTTTCAAGGCTATATTAGGGATTCCGTCCAATCCCGGCGCTTTATTATTTCCTACCCGATTACAGGCCTCCAACAATTCTTCTTCAGTGACAGGTGGAATGTCGTCCAGTTCATCTTGCGTTGACTGATAATTGAGACTGTGTTGCTGTGGAAACAGCGCAGTGACGATTTTCTGAAGGAGTTGGGGACACGTAGGTGACGGCATTTGTTGTTTCTTCAGGTGCGTCATGACCACCTTATACGGCCGACCCCACACGTCTTTGTCGACCTCGTATATGAGCTCTTTCCAGCATCTTCCTTTGCTCTCTTTTATGGCCTTATTAAGTTCACGACGAGCTTTTTTGTACTCTGCGATCAGCACTGCAGAGTAAGGTCGTTGATAGCCACGCTGTGATATTCTTCTCTTTCGATGACACTCTTTACGGAGGTTGCTGATATGATCATTCCACCAGTGTACCGCAGGTCTTGAATTCATAACACGTTTGCGAGGCATACTGGCATCACAAGCTTGTGTTACTCGCATCATCAGGGCCTTAGTATGTTCTTCTGCACATCCAGTCTCTATCGGATCACTATCGAGGGCTGTTAGCAATACTTCTGGGTCAAGAGATTTCACCTTCCAACCGACGGTGTTAAATTGCTTGATAGGCCCCCGGAGGTTCTGGTCGTTTGACGTTTCCCAGAGTATCGCATGATGGTCACTGGCAGTGTAGATGTCCAGTACCTTCCAGTTAGTGTTACCTTTAGCAAGGCTGGTACTGACAAAAGTGACGTCTACAATCGAGCTTGCGTCACCTTTGGTGTAGGTCGGCGTGTCACCACTGTTGAGCAAGACTACATCTAGTGTAGAAAGAGCTTCTAGCAGCTCTCTTCCTCGTGCATTAGTCTGCTTACTGCCCCAGTCCACTGCCCAGGCGTTAAAGTCCCCGGCTATCGCCACTGGATGATGTTGCTTCGCGTCCTCGGTCAGTCGATCCAAGAAGTCAGTAAACTCAGCAATTGAGAGGCTAGGTGGTGCGTAGCAGCTGTAAAAACGGATACCATCTACTGATGCTGCTACAAAGCCAGCGCTGCCATTGGTAGCTACACTCTGGAAAGGGAGCTTACCACAAGCCCAGATCACAGCTTTCGTGGTGATATCCGTCTCCCAAGGTTGTCCAGCTAAATGTTTATATGGCTCCGATAAAAGCACAACGTCGAGCTTTAATTCCCGTACTGTCTGCATAAGCAGGTCATGCGCAGCTTCGCAGTGATTGATGTTAAGCTGCAGTATCCTCATGTTCGTTTATTTGTCAGCTTCTGGAGTGCTTCTTGAAAGACTGGGTATCGGCCAGAACCAGACCGGTGAGCAGTGTCCTGAGAGCCAGGTTTTTCCGCACATAACGCACATTTCACTTTATTTGGGCATTGAGCAGCTTGATGACCTGTTTGCCCACATTTGATGCAAAGCCCAGATCGGTCGACTTCGCTTTTACATTGGGCAGTAGTGTGCCCAAAGTGCCAGCACTTATAACATCGTAGTGGTGTCTTAATCGCTCTGACACGGCAATTTACCCAGCCAATCCTTATTTTGCCTGTCTTTCCAAGTATCTTCTGCACTATTGCTACTGGCAATCGTACCGAAGCAGTTTGAGTACCTCTGTAGGTCGGACGAATTTTAATGACATCTTCAGGTATTTCGTAGTCATTTCCAGCTGCCTCTTGTAAGGCCTTCCGGACATCGTCTTTAGTTGTTTCGTCGTCAATGTCCCGGATTTCAAGCTGTTCCTCTGGGCCTTTACAGATGACTTGCGCTTCTTCTTTAAGGATGCTCTTGATGGTCTTCAGCAAAGCTTGTACTTTGTCTGCGGTCTTTCTGGAAAGCGTAATGAGCATATTCCCATCATTCGTCTTTTGAACCTTGTCAACGAGGTCATGGGTCTGATCTGGTGGGACATCTTTTTTAATCCGACGCAGTATCTCGGCATATTTTGCCTTCTCAACGGGTCGAATAATTAAGGCATCTGGTTTGGTGAATTTTCGCGGTTTTTCACGCTTAGGCTCCGGCCGAGATTTGTTCACCGGTTGTTTTGGTAACCGCTCTCTCGCTTGCTCCTTCTTCTCCTTCTTGGATTGGACCTTCTGCCATTCAGTCACCTCTTTTTTTCCGGCGTTCTGCACTGCCGTGTTTTTCGGAGGGCTTGGTTTCAGGTCCTTTTTCTTCACAACTTGGCAGATCGTTGGATCGGGAGAAGATCGATCTTTTCTCTTAGTTGACTTGCTGCTAGTTCTGATTCTGTCTTCCGCGACTGATTCACCGTCACCTTCGGCTCCAGTGTCCATTGCTTCTTCATTCACGATAGTTGCTTGAATGCTTCTCTCCGGTGTAGTGCGAGAAGTGCGTCGTACTGTTAAACACCATTCTTCATCAAGTTTCTTGAATCTCTGGAGGGCATTGGCTACGCTGGTCGTCTTGGTCTTAATCTCCTTGTGGATATTGACCTTAGATTGGATGAAGTCATTTAGCTCACTGGTCAGCTTTTCAAGGCGTTTAAACGCTTGCGACCGCTTCATTTCAGCGCTTGCTTCAATCGCTGCTTGTTGTGCATGAGGCCCGTTTTCACTATTGTTGTTTTCCTGAATTTTACTCATACTTTTAAATTCACCAACGCATCGTACGCAGTGGAGCGGGTTGTCATAACTTGGAAACGGTGTACCCTCGGAGATAGTACTCCTACCCCAGTTCCCTGAGGCCTAGCCGACACTTAGCCAGCCCCGGAATACACGGACGGACTAGACTCGCTCGGAGCGGTGAAGATTCCGATCTCTAACACTCACTGCGTACTTCCTGATCAAGGCCCGAAGTGGCTGGCTCCTGATCCACTGCTGCAACTTACACCTCGGCAGAGCAAGCTCACATCAGCCGTGGCCTGTATCGTCGGAAACTACGACACGAGGATCCGGTCACTCCCAGTGGGTCACAGCAGGGAACGATCGTCTTGTTAGGTCAGTTAGTGTGACCAACCCATTAAAGAGGAGTTTTGTCCACGGGAACGTATTTTATTTGGCTCCTACCCTCTGTACCAGGTACAGCGAGCGTTCTCCCATCCGCTACGGGGAGACGCGCCTGGTAGCAGTTTCTCCTCTGCCCCAAGTGTGTGTGTGTGAGTGTGTGTGTGTGTATGTATGTATGTGTGTGTGTTTTGTTTTCTTTTGTAGGGGGGGGAATCCTTTTTACGGATTCTAGGCATAGCTGTTTGGCCTGGATATGTGGCGACTCGACGCAGCGTCATACTAACTCGACACTAACGCCCCTACCCACTAAACCCTAAACCCCTTTCTCTTCTATCCTCTGATCCCCCATGGTACCGCCGTAAGGCATTTCTTCGCGGGGAGGAATTAGCTGCCGCTCTTCCTTCTGGTGGCTAAGATGTTTTTATTTCTATCTCCCTTCTAGTTTCTGTTTTCTGCTCTTTCTCTCGATGGACCGCAACTCTGTAAGCACTTCAGTGGCAAAGGTGCTCGTGGCGTTCCAGACAGCTTCTGATGACAGCATTTCTTCTACTATTGTCTCCGGTTGAATTCTCTTTTTAGAATCTTCTCTAATTCATCGCGCTGTTGGTTAAAACGAGGACATGCAAAGATCACGTGCTCCACGTCTTCAGCGACACCTGGGCAGGATGGGCACTCCGGAGAATCGTCGTGCTTAAAGCGGTGAAGATAGGCTCGGAAGCAGCCGTGTCCTGACAACATCTGCGTAAGGTAGTAGTTAACCACCTCCATGACTCCGGTTCAACCAGTCGTCGATCCTCGGTATAAGACGATACGTCCATCTTCCTTTTTCTGCAGCGTCCCACTGGAGCTGCCATCGGTCGAAGCTGTTTTGCCGTTCTTCAGTTCTGAGCTCTTCAGCGCTTAGTGTAGTTGACCTTTTACGATGATAAAGGTTCCGTCTTTCCTCAGCGAGGACTCTGAGAGGCAGAGTTCCGGAAATAACGCACACTGCTTCCTCGGATATTGTGCGGAAGGCGCTGGCGACTCTTAAGGCACACCGTCGGTATACTGGTCCAGCCTTCCTCCATGATTCTTGCATCTCGAGAGCGTTGGTCCAAATAGATATACCATATGTAAGCACCGATGTGACTACAGATGATAACAGTACCCTTCTGCTCTGCTTTGGCCCTCCGATGTTCGGCATCAGTCGTGCTAGACTTGTTCCCACTGCTGACGCCTTGGCACTGACGTGTTCTACCTGCTGCTTAAAGTTGAGTCGGGCATCAAGCATCACTCCTAAATATCGAATATAAGGTTGTGATGCGATTTCTTGTTCGGCGACTTTCAGCTTAATTGTCTCTACCACTTTCCTGCTGGTAATAAGCACTGCCTCAGTTTTGTGTTGCGCCAGTTGCAGGTTCACTGCGTCCATCCACCGGTTAACGCGCTCGAAAGTGAGATCGAACACATGGTTTATCTCGTCAAGATGTTTGGCAACGATCACTACGGCTACGTCGTCTGCATATGCTACGAGTTTGACGTTTCTTGGCAGAGTTAGTCTTAATAGGCCGTCATACATAATATTCCACAGGAGCGGGCCTAGAACTGAACCTTGTGGTACACCTCCAGAAATAGCATACTCCCTTGGACCGTTCTTCGTGTCATACTTCAGGACCCTGTTTTCAAAGTAGCTTGCTACGATCTTAAGAAGGTATTCTGGTACATTCTTCTCTTGGAGGGCCTGCATGATGCATTCCCAATTGGCGGAGTTGAAGGCATTTCTGATGTCTAGGGTCGCCACCAGGCAATACTTCTTCGTTCCACCCTTCCATCTGGTTCCTGCGATTGCTTCCTTGGCCGTATCAACAACCAGTTTGATTGCGTCCAGGGTTGATCGTCCTTTCCGGAATCCATACTGATTGTCTGCCAGGAGTGGGTCGACTACTGCTTCAATTCTCTGGTGAATTATGCGTTCGAATATCTTACCCGCTGTATCTAGCATGCAAAGTGGGCGGTAAGATGACGGTTCATCCGGTGGCTTTTTCCCTTTAGGAAGCAGCACTAACCGTTGCTGTTTCCACTTTCGAGGAAAAATCCCTTCTTTGAGGCAGGTGTTGTAAACATCCAGGAATAATGCCGGTGCTGCCTTTATAGCTGTTTTTAAGGCAATGTTAGGGATTCCGTCTAATCCCGGTGCTTTATTATTCCCTACGCGGTTGCAAGCCTCCGTCAGTTCTTCTTCCGTGACAGTTGGAATGTCCTCCAGTTCTCCTTGAGCTAGCTGGTAGTGAAGCTCGCGTTGCTGCGGAAACAGCGCGGTAACGATTCTCTGCAGAAGTTGTGGGCATGTGGGTGCCGGCATTTGTTTGACTTTTTAGGTGATTCATGACCACCTTGTACGGCCTACCCCACAGGTCTTTGTCCACCTCGTTGATGAGCTCTTTCCAGCATTGCCTCTTACTATCCTTGATGGCTTTGTTCAGTAATCGACGGGCTTTTTTGTACTCTGCGACCAGCTCCGCAGAGTTAGGTCGTCGATAGCCACGCTGGGATATTCTCCTTTTCTTTAGACACTCTTTCCGAAGAACGCTGATGTGGTCGTTCCACCAGTGTACTGCCGGGCGTTGGCTTATGCTGCATTTCCGGACCATACTTGCGTCACAGGCCTGGACAACTCTTTTCATCAGGTCCTTGGTCATTTCTTCTGCGGGTCCAGTAGTAATCGGTTCACTATTCAGGGCTATTATCAATGTGCTTGTGTCAAAAGACTTCACTTTCCATCCAATGGTATTGAATGACTTGATTGGTCTTCTTGTATTCCGGTCATGTAATATTTCCCAGAGAATTGCCTTGTGGTCGCTGGCTGTGTAGATATCCATCACCTTCCAGTCGTATTTCCCACTGATGAGGCTGCTGCTGACGAAAGTGAGATCTACAATAGAGCTTGCTTCCCCTTTAGTATAGGTTGGCGTATCACCACTGTTGAGCTGGACTACATCTAGTGTAGAGAAAGCTTCGAGGAGTGCTTTTCCTCGCGCATTTGTCTGCTTGCTGCCCCAGTCTACTGCCCAGGAGTTGAAGTCACCGGCAATCGCGACCGGATAATGCTGCTTGGCGTCCTCGGTCAGTTTGTCCAAGAATTCAGTGAATTCAACAATGGATAGGCTAGGTGGTGCATAACAGCTGTAGAAACGGATGCCGTTAACTGTTGCTGCTACAAAGCCGGCATTATCATTGTTAACTACACTCTGGAAGGGATGCTTACCACAAGACCAGATGACAGCCTTGGTGGTGCTGTCAGATTCCCAAGGCTGGGTATTCAGGTATCTATATGGCTCTGCTATCATTACTAAGTCTAACTCTAGTTCTCTTTGCTGTTTGCATAAGCAGATCATGTGCAGCTTCGCAATGGTTTAGGTTTAGCTGCAATATCTTCATGTCTGTTTGTTTGTTATCTTCTGGAGTGCCTCTTTAAATACTGGGCACCTGGATGCGCCGGCATGATGAGCCGAGTTCTCCGCACTTTGATCCGCGCATAATACACATTTCGCTGGGTTTTGCATTCAGCAATCTTGTGTCCCTCTTGTCCGCACCTAATACATAGCTTAGACCGATCCACATTGCTCTTGCACTGGGATCCAAGATGTCCAAAGTGCCAGCACTTGAAACATTGGATTGGTCTCCTCGTAGCTCTGATTCGGCAGTTGGTCCAGCCGATCCGGACTTTACCGCTTCCTGCCAATATCTTGCGCGCTGCAGCTGCTGGTAGTGTCACAACAGCTGTCTGAGTACCTCTGTAGGCCTTATGAATCTTAATTGTCCCTAGTGGTATCTCGCAGGTTTCTCCGATTTCCGTTTGCAATGCAGCCTGAATATCCTCCTTGGTTGTGGTACCGTCAAGATCTCGGATTTCGACGTCTTCCTGTGGCCCTTTGCAGATTACCTTCGCGTCTTCTTGGAGGATGTCCGCGATGGTCTTCTGTAAGGCTTGGCCTCGGTCAGCGCTCTTCCTCGAAAGCGTAATCAGCAAGCTCCCGGTCCTAGTTCTTTGGATCTTATCCACTGTAGTACGGACCTGTTCGTCAGGGACGTCCTGCTTTATTCGCTTCAGAATTTCAGCATACTTTGCCGTCTCTGCGGGGCGGATGATCAGTGCGTCCGGCCTAATCCGTTTGCGCGGTTCTTTCCGATTAGGCTCTGGCCTGGACTCTTTCGGCGATTGCTTCTGGAGCTTTTCTACTGCTTGCTCTCTCTTGGTCTTCCTTGACTGGACTTTTTGCCATTCATTCACCTCCTTTTTTCCGCCGTTCTGTGTTACCGCGTTTTTCGGGGGACTTGGTTTAAGGTCCTTCTTCTTCTTAGTACGGCTGGTCATTGAGTCTGGGGAATTTCGTTCTTTCCTTTTCCCAGGCCTGATTTCAGTTCCAGTTTCCTCTCCGTCTCCGACAACTGACTCGACGTCACCCTCGCCACCTGTATCCATCTCCTCGACAAACGTGTCGGCTTTTGCTGGTGGAACCGCTGTCACACTCGTCTTCATCACGATATTACCGTGTTGTTGTTGGATTTCCTGCCATTCTTGGTCCAGTTTTTTGAACCTTCTCAGGGCACTGCAGATGTTCGTCGACTTCGACTTGATCTCCTTGTGGACATTTTGCTTGGTTTGGAGAAAGTCCTGCAGTCCACTGACTAGCTTCTCCAGATGTGCCAGCACATCTGTCCTCTTCATCTTTGCACTAAGTAGCAGTGCGTCTTGCTGGGCATGAGGCCCGTTTTCACTCTTGTTTGTTTCCTGTGCATTACTCATACTTTTTAATTTACCAGCGCATCGTACGGAGTGGAGCGGGTTGCCATAACTAGGAACGGGTGTACCCTCGGAGATAGTACTCCTACCCCAGTTCCCTGAGGCCTAGCCGACACTTAGCCAGTCCCGGAATACACGGACGGACTAGACTCGCTCGGAGCGGTGAAGATTCCGATCTCTAACACTCACTGCGTACTTCCTGATCAAGGCCCGAAGTGGCTGGCTCCTGATCCACTGCTGCAACTTACACCTCGGTAGAGCAAGCTCACATCAGCCGTGGCCTGCATCGTCGGAAACTACGATACAGGTTCCGGTCACTCCCAGTGGGTCACAGCAGAGAACGGTCGTCTTGTTAGGTCAGTTAGTGCGACCAACCCATTAAAGGGGAGTTTTGTCCACGGGAGCGTATTTTGTTTGGTTATTTTGCTTGGCTCCTACCCGCTGTACCTCATCAACTAAGAGATTAAGTGTCATCCAAGGACAGCGAGCGTTCTCCCATCCGCTCGGGGAGACGCGCCCGGTAGCAGTATCTCTTCTGCCCCGAGTGTGTGTGTGTGTGTGTGTGTGTGTGTGTGTGTGTGTGTGTGTGTGTGTGTGTGTGTGTGTGTGTGTGTGTGTGTGTAAGTAAGTAAGTAAGTAAGTAAGTAAGTAAGTAAGTAAGTAAGTAAGTAAATAAGTAAGTAAGTAAGTAAGTAAGTATGTAAACCTCTTATAACTTTTGCACGGTTAAGCCGATTTCATCGCGGTTGGTGCCATTCGAAAAGGCTTGGCCAAACTTAGATTTTGAATACAATTTGGACTGATTCGGACCAATAGATTTTGAAAAATCTTAAAAAAACTGCGAAAAAAATTTTTTTCAAATGTGGTTTTTTTTTAATAATTTTCAAACGGCTCGACCGATCAATTCCAAAAACTAATCAGCTCTCAACATCAAAAAAGCACGTTGATCGACACCAAGCCGATCAAAATCGGTTGATTCGTTCGCGAGTTATCGTTGACGAAAGAAATAGAAAAAAAGTGTTTTTTTCGAATAACACCAAAATTTCCGGTCTGATTAATTCGTGTTTGAAAATATATCATAGAGTTTGAAAAATTGCATCGAATGCCGCAAACCGCGTGAAAATCGGTTCATTCATTCAAAAGTTATTGTGGTTTGAAAATTCAAAAAATAGTGTTTTATTTAACTTCTAACAGACTTTTGAGCTCGGAGAGCTCAAAACTACACGAAAATTATATTTTTGCGCTCGAAGAGCTCAAAAACATAATAAGTGCAATTTTGAGCGCTTAATTACGAAAGTAGCGGGAAGTTGCAGGGATAGCCTTCAAGGTCAACCGTTTTCCTAATTTTTTTTCGTCAACGATATCTCACGAACGAATCAATCGATTTTGACCGGCCCGGCGGCGATCGACGTGGTTCTTTGATATTGAGAGCTATAATTAGTTTTTAGAATCGATGGGTAAAATCGTTTAAAAGTTATTCCAAAAAAACCATATTTGAAAAAATTTTTTTTCGTAGTTTTCTTGAGATTTCTTGGAAGCTACCGATCCAAATCGTATTTAAAATCTAAGTTTAGTCAAGCCCTTTCAAATGGCGCTAACGGCGATCAAATCGGTCAAGCCAATCATAAATTATAAGAGGGTTACATATATTCACACACACACACACACACACACACACACACACACACACACACACACACACACACACACACACACACACACACACACACACACATACAGACAGATATAGTAACACCCTCCGGAAAATGGTCGGAATCGCTTTCTAGGACCTCAAAACGTGATCTGATGAAAACTCGATTTTCAAAAATCGAGATGAAACCAATAACTTCCTAATTTTTGAAAATTTCAATTTCTTAGCGGGAAGTTAAAAAGAAAACATTTTTGTCTTGAATCATCTTTTTTAGAGTGGCACGTACAAAAATAGTTTTTATTTTATGAGGTCATGAAATGGATAAAACCTTTTTGTCTTTTATAGAAATAAGACTTACAGTGCAATTCTGAACATTTAAAATAATAATGAACTTTAAGATGTTGAATAATGCATAAAGTATTATACTTGTAGAATTTTTAGCAATTCAGTATAATAGGATTCCTTCCGACTACTTATTTATAATTTAAAAATTTTTAACACAATTAATTTTATTGGATGATTGCATCATTCTATGTATAGGTATTTCTCTGATTTTTATTTTCAATAGACATATGAAATTCTCTCTCAAATAAAAAGATTGTAAATAATTAAACAGTTGCCATGCAATTTTATAAATAAAGAATAATAAATAGTCTAGATCAAATATAAACCAGCAAAGTCTCTATTTTCATATCTCTATTCGAAATTTTATTTCGTTAATATAAATAAATGTACATATTAATATCTTAATACATCTCTATATGATGTAGTCTCTATTTTATCATTTAATAATCAAAATTTTAAGTTCGAATCAAAGTTTGTAGACAAATATTTATTTAAAAATGTTTCTATTTCAAATTTTAAATACTTGCACTTAGTTTTATCAACTTTCGCTGTCCAAAAAGTAAATAAATTTATTATTTACATTGTCAGCATTAGGCATAAATACTAGGGTGTGTATTACAATCTGTTAACAATGCATTTATTTGTTCAAGTTATAAAATGATTATAAATTTTTCGATCATTATGGTGGGATTAATGATACACCGCCATTTAGATAATTTTTCAATGATTAATTTCAGTCGAACTAATAGTTGATTTGTCGAGTATGAAACTTTTTAAATGCGCAAAGTAGATTTTTTTTTTTTTCTTATGAAGAACCCTCTTTATAATCAAGAAACGTAAAATTCAAAATTTTTTAGGTATTGACCGAGTATTATCATTTCGAAATTTATTACAATAGAATATAGTGATCATTTCTGTTAAAATTTAATGGAACTTTAGATTTTTTAATTTTTCTTTTTCATTTGTTACAACCAAAAAAAAATCTATACTCTAGTGAAAGATGCAGCACAAAAATATTGGGACGATTTGACGATAGTAAGAATCTGAATTTTATAAGTACTATTTGGTGTAAATTGATACTTTAAAAAGAAAACTTGCTATCTAAAAGCGAACAAGTCATGCATTACCATTTGATTTAATGAAATTTTTTATGGACTATTAAACTGTAATAATATGCTAAATATATATTATCGACAACACTAAAATCATACTTTCAATTAATAATTAATTAAGAATACATCTTTGTAGTTAGAATAACAAAAATTTTAAAGCTCTAAATTTTTTTACAAAAATTATTATTACAAAATATTATGATAATATTATCACAATCATAATCTATACCATGATAGTAATTTTATGTTTGTTAATTATTAGCATTAATATTTATTATCACATATGTATATTACTCATTTCACACGATAAAAGTTTATGTTATTAAAAATCATTTAAGGCTCCAGCGATAGTCATATTCTAAAAATCTTAGGTAGTTATATTTTGCGAGTATCACGGCTGCTCAATTTCAAAACACAGTAACTAACATCTAGAATTTTTTTTTAATTTTTCTTATTAAAAAAAAGTTTACCTGCCAAATTAATGAAAAATTTGATTTATGAATAGAAAATACTTGAATATAAATATTTTTAAGAAAAAATACTTGATATTAAGGTCTAAAAGTTATAAAAAGTGCAGCAATATTAAAAAAAAATTAGGTATAAAAATTTTGCAGTTACTGTGTTTTAAAATTGGGCAGCCGATCAGGTACTTTCAACATTAGACCATCTACCAAATCACCATAAAGATTCATAACAACCATAAGCAACAATTTATAAATTTATTATCAGATTTTACGAATATTAAAATATAATATCTATAGATATTTTAAAAATGAATTATACGAATGTCGTGACTGTATATGTGATTGTGTTAATCACGCTAAAAGTTTCCTATAATTACACACATTTAAAGAGTAACTATAAACAAATTATAAGTCTGGTTGACGCTTTTAAAGAGTCTAATTAATTATGAATATATAAGGTGATTAGCTATAAGGTCAATTCTACAATTGAGTGACATTTTCTCTGTAATATTACGCTTGTTTTAGTACTTTAGTAAATAATTAACTACGAATCGAAACGTTGAAACAATAATTTAACCATCGGGAGGTGTTTTAATTCTGAATTGATTATACAATTCACTAATAATTGTTATTAATTTAAATATAATTTTCAGACCAAAACCAGTATGAGATTATTATTATGTAGATTTTAATTTTTTTTATAATTACTTGTAGATTGTGGGTGGTTTTGTCTATTGAAAATCAGACATAAAATAGAGTAAAATTAGTTGGTATAGAACAAAGAAGGAAATATTCTGTTTAATTGTCCCGATTGACGATAACGCTGTAGTAAAACTATGCTCCTAGCATACATAATCGAGTAAATATCTAGATGTTGCGATCGAGCTTAAATCAAAATTAATCGCTTAATTATTATTCAACACGAAACGCGCAATTACGATGTATACATATTTAAATTAACTTTTTCTTTATTTATTTATTAATTTATTGAATTCATATTACTCTAAAAATTTTACAGTTCACGCAAAAATTACGAGTAGTAGCAGTAAAAAAATTAAATTAAGTACAGATAAATCATGAAAAAATATCAAAACTTGTTGAAAACTCATAATTTTGTTAACGAATTTGATATTCTATTATTTACTATTTATTAAATGAAAGAAAATACAATAATAATAATAATAATAATAATAATAATAATAATATTCTAGGGTAAAAATTATTTTATATTAATAAAGGAACGAATCGCTGATAAATCAATAAAAACTTTTTATTCGTATAAATTGAAAGGGATCGGGAATTTAATTGAAGACTAAAATAAAATAAAAATTCACTGTGGAATTAATCGCTGTTGAACGACTAATGAAAGAGATAAAAATCAAATTCTAAGCTTAGCTATATTTACCCTCTATTGACGATACTACTATCCCAGTAAATTCTTGCCATTACATTTTTTTTAATATACTATTACGATGTTTTTGCGAACCGAATTTTTCTTCTGATGAACTTTCACACTCTGCCGCCTATCTTACGGCTTTAAATAAATTATACTATTTTGAGAAATAAAATGGAATGGATTTTCTGGTTATTAACTTCTAAATTAGTAATCCGTTAGTAACAAATTAGTTAATACTCAATACAAAGCTTTATTTAGTTTGAATTAATGCATCTTCATTATTCGTTACTTTGCTGTTAATTTTCAATTATGATAGTTTAGATAATATGGAAACTTCAAAAGCGACATTAAATTTTCATACGTCGATTAAAATACGTATAATACTGTACTTGTTACATTTCATATTTATAGCCCTTGTCATATTGAATAGTCGAATAAGAGGATGTTACTTTAAATTCATCAAAATTATCACAGAAATGTCAGTTATTATAAGACAAGAGTTGACATTTATAAATTTTTTATTTATCTACATCTGTAGAAATGTACTGAAATGTACTGAAATGTACTTATTGAGAACTAGGAAAAAATTTATTGATCTTAAAATTTTTCAACATTGCTACTCTCTTAATTTCAATATGGAAGAAAATATACATTTTGATACATTGACTTCGTTTAAAATTTTCACGAATTGATTTTTTGTACAAGTAATAATGTAATTTTAACTGTTCGAGTAGCTATCAACTGGTTTTAACAGAGGTGGAATTTAATTTCAATAAAATTAAAAAATTTGTATGCATCATCAATCGAAGTGGCCAACCAGATTCAAAATAGATTGCATGCAGAAACCATTCGATTAATTTGAAATTAAAAAAAAAATTTTTCATCATCATTTTTCATTTCTGGTCACTTTTTTGAAATGTTTACAGAATTATTGGTAAAAACAAATTTCTATAACAATCCAAAATTTGCTTGGCTGTTTTTCCTAAAAATCTTTTGAAAATATTTATAGGTGAAAAAACGTCTTCTAAAAGAATCGAATTACAGTGCTCAGAATCTATTTAATAAATGTTTCTATCGTTAAAAGTACCTTTTTATTACAAAAAATTCATGATTATGGATGTCTTAATTAATCTTAACATTTTTGAAAATAATTTACTTTATCTTTTCAAACAGTATTAATTTCTTTGTTGACGTAAATTCATAACAAAAATGATTCGAATGTTAATTTCCAAAGTTAATACATTATAGCTTTGTTAAAAAAAAAAAAGTCAATATACGCTAGACTACAACCAAAAAATTTTTCTGGCTCAAGATTTTGTTAGTTAACTATTTCATTTGATAATGTTTTAATTAAAGAATATCCATATTTGGCTTGATAATAGTGGACAAATAAACGAATAGTTTTGTCATATGGAATGAAAACAATTTACTAGATTCGAACAACTCTTTAGGCATAAAAATACATTCTTGATAATTAATGGAAATATATGTTCTTATATAAACAAGTTTTTTTAATAAGGTTTTTTTTTTCTTTCAGTATAACATGAAATTTAATATTCTCCTTATCTAAGTAACCGGCAACAATTACTTAATTCCCTCGATAACTTGACTGCTCTGAAAAAGTATCTTAAAGCTACGTTTGAACATATTTAAGCTTCTAAAAGTCTTAAAGTAAGAAGCGAAAACTCTGAAACTCATCCAAACGTAACTAAAGTATCAACAAAGTAAAGACAAAAACATTTTCACTAAAGCCAGTTATTTTCTCATTATAATTTCAACAAAACACTTGAAACATAAACAAAAAAAATTAAATAATCTATATAATTAAGATAATAAGAAAAATTTTATCTCTAACCTATTTATATTCTAAAATTAGTTTTTTTAATTAAATTTAGTATCATTGAGAAGATGTTGATCGAAATTTGTATCTTTTTAAGGTTTCATGTAGTTTTTAGCAACAGTTAATTTATTATAATAAGTTTTTGGACTAGATCTAAATAGATTCGAATTTTTCGCTAGATATCATTTGTCTGCTTATTTATTCTGCTGTATATATGTGAATATTGTTACAAATCAAGTTATGAGCCGTATAATTAAGAGAATGAGGAAAATTTTTGACGAATATATCTATCATAAAATAGGTTTTTATAGTGAAATTCGGTACGATAAGAAAGGTCGTAACCTGAATTTATGTCTTTTCACGATTTTAGCTTATTTTTGGTGATAATCAATTTTTTTAAGTTAAATTTTTGAAGCTGTTTTGAATAGTTTTTTTTTGATTTGATAAGTTTGTTCCGTCAGATTTGTTTATTAAATTAATGGTAATTGATCCTATCATAAAAATATTTTTAAAATTTACTTCACAAGTACTCAAACTATGTATGTTATTATTAAAAATATCTGAAAATCATAAAACCAAAGTTTTTTTTATTCATAATTCATAATTCTCAGTAATCACCTTGTGACTGAAAATTGTTAATTCTTGTTACTTGAAATTATTATTATCAATAATATTAATGTTAATGTTCTGTGAAGTTTGATAGTTAGTAACGATTCATTCAATTAGTCAGATAGATGATATACCTAAGTAGTATTCCTATTAATTAATTTCGAACAAGAAGGTTTACCTTTCCTGTCTATATAGCCTGAGTAGATTGAGACAGGATTATATATTAGTGATGCTCTCTGTAATCGTGACATTAAGTACACCAGCAAGGCAAGTCTTACCGCAGCTATTGTTCATGCTGATCACCAAGACCGAGGCGATCGATGAATATGGTATAAGGAGAAACGTTTGACACAAGTCCATTGCCGACAATCGAGAAGGAAAGGTAAGGAGAGCATATGGCTACGAGAGGGAATAAAATAGTAAGTGTAAGTGAAAGTCATCAAGAGTGAGAGAAAAATAGAGAAGAGGTGAAAGAGGAGTGAAGCGAGGGAAGAGTTAGGACGGATAGAGGGTGGAGATCTGCTGCTAGAAATCCGGGTTAATTGAACGGTGTGAAGCTATCAGAGTTGTGAAGCGTGATCGACTAGATTACAGGGTACGAGGGAAATGCGGTAACTTGACAGGTAACAACGTGGCTCCCATGAGGACTTGTCAAATATTACATTTAGTTCTACAGCCGACAAGAGACAAACTCAATTCCTGATAGTACAAATCTTAGATCCGTTTAGTCTTACGAATCCTCCAGGATTTATTCTCCTATATTGTAAACGATAGACTACTGACAACTGAGAAAGCTACAAATTCAAATTCTCTAATCAGCTATACGTGCTTATTTGCTACGGTAATGTAGAGCAATTTGAATTATATTGCATAAACTGATTCAGTGAGCTCTTTAATGTACAAACATGAACATTATTTCGAGTTATGCTGAGAGACGTCATCCTTCATCATACTTGAGTGTTTCGAGTCGTCTGTTCATATAGAGGTTTATTGACTAGTATATTAGCTGTATCATGTTCGTTGTAAGCTCTGCTGAGTAATTATACCAAATATAATCAACAACATTTTGATACCCTGTTTCTATAACTACAACTACAACATATGGGTTGTAAGTAATAGCAATTAAAAACGGCTTACTTTGTCATGTGTTAACAGAAAATTATTAAAAAATTTTTTACAAAATTAACTCACATCACATACCGATTAACCTAGATTCTATTTAAGCTTAATCAATGGTTTCACATATTTAAAAAATTCATTGCAATGATAACCAAATCCTTTTTTTTTCTTTTGGTTCAAATAAAAATGTGCGTTAGGTAGTTCAATATAGACGTCAATGTTGAATCGATGTACCGAAAGTGAATAGTAAGCTTTTTGTGACTGTAGCTTTCAATACTTGTTGAGATTTATCATCTATGATTTTTTATGATTGAATAAATTTGTTCGATTTTGACGATTTTTAAAAAATTTTTTCCTACCATCAAATTCAAATATCGTTAAATCAATTCTTTACTTTTTCACTAAAAGTCTATTTTTGGTCAAAGTTTTTTGAATCAACTGGATACTTTTCACATTTTAATTTGATAAAAATATTTTATGATATCCCTTTAAATAGAAGCCGTCGGAAAATTCGCCAGTTAAATAATTTTTCATACAGTTTCAATAATTTATTCTATCCATCAGAATATTTTAAAGCTTCTTAAATCATGAAAAATAAATGAAAAGTATGGATGATTATTAGAAAAATAGGTGTGCAGTTCTATAATGATTGATATTTGTTTATTTTTAATAATTATTTAATTATGATCTTTTCAATTAGTAGAAAAATAAAAAAGTATTGAAATATTAAATATATAATAATTTAAAAAATACAATGTAACTCATATAAATTCACAGCAGTGAGATCAAGAATTCTTGAAATTCGAATATACAGTACTGTACCTATACTACTATACTAAACGAATAAAATAAGACACGAATAACTTTCCCTCTTTCTCTCTCTCTCTCTCTCTCTCTTTTTCTCTCTTCTCTCTCCCTTGATGTCGAATTTACTGAAGTTCTACTGTAGTCATAATTAACTTTAAAAAAAAAATAGGAATAAAAGAAAGAATAAAAGAAAAATTCAAATTAAATTTGGCGATACAAAAAGCACTTTAAATGATTCGAGCACTGAAAGCACGACATACTGTAGCATTTATACGTCGACTAGAGGAAAAATTAGGGAAACGGTTGACTCTGAAGGCCGTACCCTGCAACTTCCCGCTAATTCCTTACCTAGGCGCTTAAAATTGAACGTATGAAGTTTTTGAGCTCGTCGAGCTCAAAAATACAATTTATGTGTTATTTTGAGCTCTCCGAGCTCAAAGAGATAGCTTTTCTCTGCTTTTGAGCTCTTCAAGTTCAAAAGTCTGATAGACATTTGATAAAACACTATTTTTTGAATTTTCAAACCGCAATAACTTTTGAATGAATGAACCGATTTTCACGCGGTTGGCGGCATTCGACGCAGTTTTTTAAGTTTCATAAATAATCTTCAAGTTTGAATTGATCGAACTCGGAATTTCGGAGTAATTCTGAAAAAACACTTTTTTCAGTTTTCTTTCGTTCATATCTTTCAAACGAATTAACCGTTTTTGTTGATCGTTCGAGCCGTTTAAAAGTTATTCCAAAAAAAATCACATTTAAAAAAAAGTTTTTTCTCAGTTTTTTTGAGATTTCTCAAAATCTATCGGTCCAAATTCACAGGAAATCTAAGTTTGAGGGAACTCTTTGGAACGCCGTTTGGTAGGTTCCGATCTGTTTAGTCGTTCAAAAGTTATAAGCATGTCACATACTTTCACACACATACGTAGTGGTAACATCGCGGGGCTAGTCTGGGAAGCTTCCTGTGTCCTTAAAACGTCGAGATCTGATGAAAACTCGATTTTTGAAAATCTTCGATCTTCTTTGTGGGAAGTTAAAAAAATCATTTTATTCTGCTAATTTAAAAAAAAAATGATGTTTGTATACCATTTTTTGTATACGGCCACGATAACTTCTGAAAAAATTGACTTATCGAGACGGGGTATTTATTTAAGCTTCAGAATGACATCAACTCGTTCCATATTGCAATGGTTAGATAATTAGATGTCGTTTAATTAGGTGTAATTATTGAAAAACTAAAATCGAGGTCGTTTGCAAATCTATCTGAGATAAAAATCTCACGATATATTTAAATCTAAAATTAGACACAATTTCTTGAATTGTCCATAGAGTACAAACCAGTCAGTAATACGACTTATTTTTTTTCTTGAAAATTAAATGAACATTATGAAGCGTACATTTTCGGATTTTTCAAACTTTTTTGGTTATTATTTCTCTAACTGAAATTATTCAAATTATCTTTTATTCTAGGATATAAGAATGTATGTAAGAGAAAAACTCTCGGATTCTCAGAATGTAAAAAAAATCATCAATTTTTTCTAGATTTTTAATCTTGCAAAGCGGGAAGTTGAAAATAAAATTGTGTTTGAGTTTTTGATAATATCGAAACTAATAAAACTGTGCTGATGTAATTCTATATTGTTGCAATAATTTAATTACCGGTAGTAAATGTGATTAATTATTTGATAGTCTGTTTATTACATTTTTTCGTGATAAATTTCTGTCAATTATTTCGTAATAATCGGCAAATTCTTCAGTATTTATACTGTTGCATAGCTTCTATTTTTTCAGTAGCAATCTTCACGTAATAGCTTCTAGAGCTTATAGTTACAATTCTTATAGAAATCATCTGAATACGCCTCTCGTTGTCATAAATTACTCGCAAAAATGATCATAAGTGTACAGATTATTTTGGTAGCTCAACTTTTTAGCGTACAGGTAGGTACTTTAAATTTTGTTGATAATTTAGATCATGTATCACTTGAGCTATTTCTGATTATTTTTTACTATAAAAAATTAATGGTATTGTGTTGATTTTCTAGGGAGAAGTCCAAATAGTTCTCAGGTATGCAGAATTGCCTGCTTATGATAAGGAATATTTAACAGAACCTGATGTGTACATTTACGATGATAATAAAATATTTCTAAATTTTCCAATAATAAAACAGTTTCCACCAACAGTTGAAGTGAGAAATCACATTAATAATCATTAATTTTCCGTATTAATTGCTTTTTTATAAATAAACTTGTTTTTTTTTCCATTTCCATAGTTATTACACTGAAAAAAAAGTTTTCTGCTCGGCGCCATCTACTGGATTGCAATGAAAATATCATTACAGAAACAATCCGTATAGCTGCGAGTAGCAGTCTGGATAGCGACCGTCGCGATTCATTCAGGTCCCATACACGATCGTATCGTATCGTATCGTGCAGAGCAGAAAACTTTTTTTTCAGTATAACATGTCGGTAATAAAACTTATTCAAAAATTTACTAGTATATATATAAGACATTTTTAAAAATTAAAAAAAAAAATAAGAAAACGGTTGACCCTAAAGGCCATCTCTGCAACTTCCCGCTACTTTCGTAATTAAGCGTACATACATACATACATACAGGCATACAGACACCATCGCGGGAATAGTCAGGGAAGCTTCCTAGGACCTCAAAACGTCGAGATCTGATGAGAACTCGATTTTCGAAAAACAGGGTAAAAACAATAACTTCCCGATTTTTGAAAATTTTCAATTTTCTTAGCGGGAAGTTAAAAAAACAATCTAGTTACTATTTTTTTAACAATTTAAAAAAAATTTTGTCTAGACTTATTGCTTTATTAAGCTAGGGTAAATGTTCCAGTAGTTGACCGGGCACCAGTAGTTGACCGCTTTCATAAAAAATTTCAAAAATTATTATTAACTGCATTTTTTATGACCCTGAAATTTATTTTTAACTATTGTTGAATTTATAATCATTACAATGAATAGGTATTATTTAATTTTTAGAACATCGAAAATAATTCATGAAAATTTTTCACCGCATGATCTGACTAAATTCGGTCAATTACTATAGTAGAGTATCCGAGAGGCGACTACATGTTTTAGTTAACAAAAAAGTTTCTATTAGGTTAATCTTGCCAAATTAAATTCTGAAGTAGTCTTTAATAGTTTCTTAACAAATATTTTAATATGATTTGACAAAAACAATCAAATAAATACCTATTCAACGACCGGTCAGACACTGGCACAATAAAACACCATTGTACCATCAATAAATGACTTCGGTCATCTTCTGGAACCTGCTATTTTTCAAAATACCAGTAGTTGACCGCACGCACAGTTGTAAGTTTCTAACCTATATAAAATAAAAATATAAATATGTTTACGTGATGATTACATGTTTACATAAGTGTTGTTATTTAAAATAATTTATAATTATTGAATTATTAGTAATAAAGAAGTATTTATGCTTATTGTTTAATGTGTTTCAAATAAGATGATTGTTGAGTCAAGTTTAAATTTGTACACTGATAGAAAGATTTATTATCTATTAATAATTTAATTTATTTAGGAGAAAAGAGTACATTTATTAATAGTTAATAAGTATTTATTTATATTTAACCAATATTTATTAACAGTTAATAAATATTTTATTGAGTGAATTTGTGTTTCGCTTTCAATGTCATATGTTATGAAGATTGCTTATAAACAAAAATCATCTTTACTAATTATTTACATTAATTATATTATTTTATAATCCACAGATTCGGTAGAATCTGGCGCCAAGTTCCGTTCAAATCCGTTGTAAACGGAGCGCCAGACTACCGACTATGTTTACTGTAAGCAGAACGGTATTTTGAGGTTGCAAAATTTTATTTAATTCTACGGTACTTCTTGTTCCTAAATTTTATATTATAACAGTAATTCATGCTTTATTTTACTGATATTAATTAATTATATTCAATTATAATAATTAATCTACTTGAAATTATTAAATTTTATCAGCACAAACTATAGCAAGCTCAAAAATTTCGATCCTGACTTTTTTTCTATGTAAAAAGTGACATGCCACAGACTAAATAATTCAAGAATGCATGGTAATCTTCCAATAGATGAGAAACTACAGTTAAAAAAATACATTTCACAGCTTGCATCGACATTCGCCAGGGTGCGCTGGAATTGTTTTTACATAAACTGTAGCTTCAAAAGGATAGTTTGCTATAAAAAATTCAGCCAATGCGAGATTTAAGTTGGTATCAATTGTAAATTTTTATTATAATTACAAAAAATACTAAAATCCGAACAAAAACAGTTTCACTGTAAAAAAAAATCGCGCCAAGTCCACGTTCATAAGACTATTAAGAAAAAAAAATTTCTTATTTCTTTACAAAAAGATATAAAATAAAAAAATAAAAAAATCCAAGTAACCGATATGATTGTATTTGATTTTTGGAAATTAAAAAAAATTTTATTGTCAATTTAAAAATTAAAAAAAAAATTTTGTCGTTGACTCTGGAATCGAAGTACGAATACCCTTGTGTGAAATGATGGACTATGGGTTGGGATCTATTATGAACATGTTCGCATTTACTGAAGATAACTGTTCACCTAAACCGGTAATACTTTAGCATTAATAATTCGTTGAAAATATTTAAGTGGTCATCATTCATAAGAGTGTTGACATGAGAATAATTCCTTTTTTTGTTTCTCCTAGAATATACCCCGAAAAAAAAGCAGTTGAATGATTATAGTTTTTACGGTAAAAAAACTGAGTCTCGGTTTGAAGTAATAAATTTTTTCAATCAAAAGGAATTTTACAATTGCACGACTCATGATGCGAAGCATCAGAGAGTGCTTTACGATCGAAAGATTTGCTTGGCCTCGGTTTCGTAACTATTTAATTAATTACACGATTGGTAATCCACGTAGTCTAATTAATTTGCGCATCATTCGATAGATAATTTAATGGAAATTAATTCTGTCACTGGTAAAAATCAATTTAAAATAATAGAACCAGAATAAATAATAGTTTGAAAAAACTAAAAAATAGAATAATTATTTTCGATACGTATGCGCAAAGATAGGTATTTTGGTAAGCTTGAAGTGACGTCACGAGGCTGAGATTATGGGCGCATTCTCAGACGAGTGTCATCACTTCAAGTTTATTACCAAAATACCTACCTTTGCGGATTTGTATCGAACAAAATTTTTTGTAATATCAACGGCAAAACTCGGATTTGAGAGAATGCAAACAACCCTGATTAGGAAATCTAATTTGAAATGATTTAAATGCATCGGATTTGAATACTATGTAGATATACAATTAACATGAAGGTAATCATTTTAAATCATCTTTCTGAATCAGGGAAAATTTATTAAAGTTTAAAGCAATATTTTTAAGCGAATATAAAAATTTTTTTGCTCGACGGGCAGAAAAGGTCAACTTTCGGCCCGCTGCGCTAAACGAAGTTGCCGCTTCCTGCCTTAGTCGAGCAAAAATATAGTATACACTCCACGGGAAGTAAATAAGAAAGCCACACACACACCCATACACACACACAGACATAGCGACAACATCGCAGGGGTAGTCGAGGAAGCTTCCTATGACCTTAAAACGTCGAGATCTGATGAAAACTCGATTTTTGCAAAACGGGGTGAAAACAATAACTTTCCGATTTTTGAAAATCTTCGATTTTCGTAGCGGGAAGTTAAAAAAAAAATTAGGAAAACGGTTGACCCTGAAGACCATCCCTGCAACTTCCCGCTAATTCCATACTTAGGCGCTTAAAATTGCACCAATGGCGTTTTTGAGCTCTTCGAGCTCAAAAATACAATTTATGGGTTATTTTGAGCTTTCCCAGCTCAAAGAGATTGTTTTCCTATGCTTTTGAGCTCTTCGAGCTCAAAAGTCTGATAGGGATTTGGTGACACTATTTTTTGAATTTTTAAACCGCAATAACTTTTGAATGAATAAACCGATTTTCACGCGGTTGGCAGCATTTGACGCAGTTTTTCAAGCCTCACAAAGAATATTAAATTTTGAATTGATCGCGCTAGGAATTTTGGAGTTATTCTGAAATAACACTTTTTTCGGTTTTCTTTCGTTCACGATATCTCTCGAACGAATCAACCGATTTTGACCGGACTGGTGACGATCGACGTGGTTTTTTGAGGTTAAGAGCTGATTAGTTTTTGGAATTGAACTATTAAGCCGTTTAAAAGTTATTCCAAAAAAACCACATTTGAAAAAATTTTTTTTTTCAGTTTTTTGAATATTTCTCAAAATCTATTGATCTGAATCAGTCCAAATAGTTTTCAAAATCTAAGTTTGGTCAAGCCCTTTCGAATGGCACCAACCGCGATGAAATCGGTCAAGCCGTTCAAAAGTTATAAGCGGTTCACATACTTTCACACACATACACACACACACACACACACACACACACACACACACACACACACACACACACACACACACATACAGACGCCGTGAAAACCTCACGGGGATAGTCAGGGAAGCTTCCTGTGACCTTCAAACGTCGAGATCTGATGAAAACTCGGTTTTTGCAAAACGGGGTGAAAACAATAACTTCCCGATTTTTGAAAATCTTCGATTTTCGTAGCGGGAAGTTAAAAAGACCATTCGGCAGCCGAAATGGAAGTAGATTTCATTATGAATAGAAAAAAAATATAACGAGGATTGTATACAAAACTAGGGTTTTTAACTTCTATGCAATCGACAAAAATATATGTCAACGGAAAAATTTTAAAACCAGTGCAATAGCAAATTTCATAATTGGCATAGCGGAATAGAACATAATTTTAAGACTACATATATGATATTGTACTCAAATTGAAGCTTATTTAAAGAGCTTTCAGATGCATTTTATAGAATTTCAATAAATTATCCCATTCAAAAGTTATTCGAGTAAAAAAGTGAAGAAATATGAATTTTTATGATTTTCAAAATTTTGAAATCCTGGTATTTCTAAATTACTTGACCGATTAAGCTTATCTTCGAACTTGACTTTAGTATTTATCTGTAGAATAAGTATGTTCATTTTGGTAGAGATCCGTTTTAAATTGACGACGCTATCGTCGTGACAAGCCGCGTTATATCCGATATATATATATAAATAAATAAATAAATATATATATATATATATATATATATATATATATATATATATATATATAAACTTTTGAACCATATGCGTTTTCCGACTCAGCTCGACGAGTATAGTCGAAATATAGCAAAATTTTTTAAAAGTTCCATCATGAGGACCAATGTAATAGTTAGATTTCTATGAAATCTACTAATAGGACTGATTAATAACATTTGCTAATTAATATCATACTTTTTGTACGACGGATTGTCAATTGACGTCACGGATTTGTTTTATTTTTTTTTTCTTAAGAAATAATTTTACTGTAAATTTTTCTAGATACAGTCAGTATCAAATTATTCATGTAGTTTTACAACTTTTAATCTGCTTTAATAAAGTGAAAATAGTATAAATATACTTTTACGTAGCAAAGTTCACGTAAAATTACTATTCGACAGTAAAACGCTCTCCATAGCGTTCACATAGTGATATACAATTAAAAAATTTAATAAACTAAAATTTTTTAGACTTTGAACTTCAGTAATCCATACTTATACCGTTGGATTGTTTGAAATGTACGTGGTATTTAATTTTATCTTTGTAGCGTATAATAATCGATTTATAGTTTATGAAAACAATTGAAATTAAAAACTTCTTTTAGTCAATAGCTTAAAAAAAAAAAAAAAAAAAGAAACGAACCTGCAAGAAGCAAGTAATGCTTAGTTATAAGATAAATTACCCTTGTATTGTAATTAAAATTTTTTAATACTCTTGTCTCAGTTTATTTCTTCTGAATTCAGTTCATCAAGAAACTAATACTGTTGCCATACTACAATGTGTATCTCATTCAATCTTCTCTCTCGTCGTTTACACCCACATCTTTTCTTATTCTCTGTATCCACAAATGTCGCGCTTGACTTCTCATAAATCAGCAAGAGACGCTGGCAGTTTTTCGCCACGAAATTGCCAGGAGTTCACTCTCGTTTGCTCGCGTCAAGTCACAACGACAACTGCAAAGCAGGACTGCATGAAAAAACGCTCCGTTGCTTTCATGCATATTGTTCAAGGGAATGGAAATTCAAAGAAGTATAGAACGTTTAAAAAAAATATAAAAATACGAAATGAAAAAGTCAATGGAAAAGTCTGTGGGGGGATACTTTTTTTACATTTATCTCTGGATCACTTGCAAGCAGCCAAGACTACCAAGCCAACTATTGAATGAAGAAGGGTTGGAGAGCAATCGAGCGTGGCACTTGATCTTTTTTTTTTATGTATATATATATATATATATATATATATATATATATATATATATATATATATATATTTTGCACCTCTTGGCAAACGTGTCTGAATTGTTATTTTGATTTTACCTTACAATTTTTACAATATTAAAGATAATACTAAATTTCTAGATTACACAAATTTTATATTGCTTACTTATGTTATATATAAAGATAAGGCTGTTTGGTACAACAACGTTAAATTTTTTGCATAATCGATAAATTATGTTGACCTCCAAAAAATCGAGTTGAAAATTTTAATTTGTCATTTAATTGACGACAAAATTTTTATTTCTTACTTTGGAATTTTTTAACTGATTAAAATATTATTGTACTCTTAAATCTAGGACATATTTACATAGAAAATTGAAAGCTCTACAAAAAAGGACTTTAGTATTTTTTTGATAAATCTACCTCTTCAAAAGTAATTCTAGGTTAAGGTCGAACTTATAAGAGATTTTGAAATTTTGAAATTTTTTTGGCAAATTAATCTGATGGCAAAATTTTTCTCTAATTAATCTGTTGTAAAGTCTCGTTGAAATTTTGAGGGTATTTTGACTCTGTTATAATGGTAGTTTTGTCAAAAAACCTTGTTTTACTATCACTGACGACAAATATATTTGAAAAAATCCCGCTTTGGCCACACCCAACGTGGAAAGATAGATTTCTGAAGTTTTCAAGGAAGAAAATAAGATCTACTTATAATTTAAGCAGGAAATCCTTATATCATTTTCATTCTACCATTTCATATTAATAATTCCCAATTTTATTTTGATTATTCATTGGTATTATTTCAAATTATATTCATTAAACTAGAGTTTGAATCCATACATTAAAGTTAAGTTATCTCTCAGAAAATTCTGTAAAACAGATTAAAACTTTATAAGTATATGACTCACATTTAACTTTATAATGATTTCATGTTTTAGAAAGCTTACAGTTCACATAATAATTCCTTTTTCTATTAACATTTTAATAACATGTTTGATAAATGTAGTTCAATATATAAACTTAAAATAATAAATAGGGTTATGGCTTTTTAATTGAAGGCTCATTTATTTAGAGTAATCGACATTAATTTTGTATAAATCAGCTCCGATTTAGGGGAGGGGGGGGGAATGGGGTACCCCCAAAATTTTGTAAAAAAATTTTTTTTTCCAAAAAGCTCTTTCAGCTTTCTAAAATATATTCTAACGTCATTTCCTACAATTTCAGAGAAAAAAAAATTTTTTTAATTAAAAAACAAAAAAAAATTTTTTTTTAAATTTTTTTTACACAGTAAAAAAATTTTCGTCAAATTTAACACTAATATTTGTGTTACTGACTGTTTTTACACAAACTGATGTTAATTCTCCATACTCTAGAGTGTAATTTTCTACACAAAAATTTTTACACTTTACACATTGACGAAAAATTTTTTACTGTGCAGTAATTTTTATCGCCATTGTGCATCATAATAAATTTTTTTTACATCTAAGATTTCTTTTTCTAAATTTTTAAGTTCTCACTTTACAAATAAATGATTTGAAAAAAAAAAAAAAATCGGGAAGTCATTGGTTCCGTGCCAGTTTTCGAAAATCAAGTTCTAATCTGATCTCCACATTTTTAATTTCCTAAGAAGTATCTCTTAATATTCCTACGAGAATTTTTATCAGCGTGTGTGTGTGTGTGTGTGTGTGTGTGTGTGTGTGTGTGTGTGTGTGTGTGTGTGTGTGTGTGTGTGTGTGTGTGTGTGTGTGTGTGAGTGTAAACCTCTCATAACTTTTGAGCGACTCCACTGATTTGAACGACATTCGCGTCATTCGATAGGTTCAACGAAACTTAGACTTCCTCATAAATTTAAAATAACTTTTTTCTTTTAACAGCTTTTAAACAGATGTAACGATCAATTCCAAAATCTAATCAGCTCTTTAATTTAAAAAACGACGTTGATTGCTGCAAACCGCATCAAAATCGGGTGATGTGTTGAAGAGAAATCGTACACTAATTATTTTAAAAAAGTGTCTCTTTCAAATAACATCGAATTTATTCTCGGATTATTTTTAATGTCATCATTTAACTATCAATGCTCAGAAAACTGAGTCAGAGGCCGCCAATTTCTTCTAAATGATTTGGTGCGCTTGTGAGATATTTAATTTAAAAAGTAAGATCTTCAGGCCTACAAGATTATTCAACTTGAAAAAATTTTACTGAATCTCTAAACCAAGAGAGTGCAAAAAAATTACGAATCTTTTTTTTCGTGCTATTACTTTGAATTGCGTGAGAACTATGAGTCTAAAAAATTTTTCACCGGGAGATTCAAAAGCTAGAATTTTCTCAAGAGAACTCTTTTTTTTATCTTGATATTATTTTTACTCAAGCGAAACCCGTCAAAAATTACTACAAAGTTTTAAAATTCTTTTTGCTCTCTCTGGGTTCTTTTGTAGACTTATCGATAAGAAAATGTTATTTTTTTAACGATATTTCATTTTCGGATGATGAAATTGTTTTTTCTTACTTTTTCAGGGGGTACCCCATTTTGCCCGCAAAAAAAAAAAATTTTTTTTTCTACGGCAACTTGAAATTTGATTATTTTCCTTCAATTACGACTGAAAACGAGAAAAATCAGCGTATTTAAGTCCTTAAAATCATAACGATTTCTTAAGTACCCCATTTTGCCCCCCCCCCCTAAATCTAATGAGTGAAAGCATCATGAAAAATTTATAACTCTTTTTAATATATAAAAAACATCTTGTTTGTTTATTTGTTGTCACAAACAATGACACATGAAATTAATTACGAATCAATTCATCAGTCAACTATTATGATTAAAGTCAACCGTATAAGAGCTAATAAATATCATCATAATACGAAATCGATAGCTTCCTTTGGAGTTTGTAAATGTATTCATCAATAAGACCGCTTTGTCATAGATATCAAATGCTAGACTATCTTTCCACTAATACTAACAGAGCCGAGTAGAGGTAGTATGGAGAGTTTTGGTGTATTAACAAGATAACACCCTCAGGCGTATGACCGCTCCATTTATCCACATAGTCATATCCTAAATTACCCAAATCATTGATCACTATCAATTTCAATTATGTGGATGTACACAATTCTATTATGTGAGCTTAATTTCTCACATTTATTTCAAAAGTAGGCAAACTATTTTGTAATTAACAATATTTAATAATCATTAAGCTTTTAAAATACTTGTATTCATAATTTTTAATTCTCAACAGTCACATAGTGACTGCAGGTAACTAATATTTTAGTAATTGTCATGTTTCATGTTAAATTGATTGTGCGTATCATTGATACTATTTTTTAGCTGGTTATAGATTTGAGGCTTAAACAAATCCGTATAATCAAACTCCATCACTATCATTCATTTCAATCGCTATGAGTCTGACTTGATTGTGTGAATTCATTTGTCGATATATTGATTGGTAATCAATAGTAAGGTAACACTTCAAATATTTGAGAGCCTTGAAACTCATATTGCCAATAACTACTATTTTTTTTTTTTTTTAATTTTGGATGATTTTAATTATTTTTTATTGGTTTGTTTACTTAATTAAAAAAGAAAAAAAAGTAATGTAAGCTATTATTGATTTAATTTAGTTTTATTTTGAAAATTAATTCGCAATTATTTTTCATCAGATTCAACTCAAATATTTATTGAAAAATTAGACACTACGACTTTATTGCAGCTTTTTTTGGTCTGTTTCTTTTTTTTGTTGGTATTGTCACACCATCTGGTGATTTGTTGATTTAAAAAGATGTGAATCCTACAATATAAATGTGAAAATCCAAGTGGATGCTTTTCAGTTACAAATTACTCTTTATAAAGTAGAAGTAACAAAAAACCACAAGCTAGAGCACAGCTGTCTATTTTTCAATTACTTAGAAAATTTTTTGTCTCCTTCACTTTAAGTTTGTTTTTACAAACTTCAAAAACTTAAATAAATAACAGCAGTAAATTAAAATAGTTAAATTATTCTTCAGGAAATTTTAAACCAATAAATTTAAGTAACGTCGTTGGCTTAGTCCCAATTTTAAGTAGAATAAGTAAATCTGCAATCAAACTTTATCATAAATGCTATCCGTTAAAGTCTCAATTGTAAATAATGAATTATTGCGATATTTAATCAACTAAATTGGAAGCACCAATTATTATTTTATATTGGCTTTATAAGAGACGGGCAAGATTGTAATTTTTTAACGATATTCAAAATTAATACTGGCTCAATTTATTTTCTTACTAATCAGATTAACTGCCTTAAATATAAGTTTATTAAATTTAACAATTAATTCCAAGTCGATCAACCGGATACACTAATTACTGATAAGTTGAAAAACTGTCTGATCTAATTATTGACAGAACGTCGCTTCAACTATTTATACCCATAACGCGCATGCGGTATTGATCTGCTGGGTTAAATGGAATAAACCTAGTATACAACACAATTATTATTCATTACTCTAATTACTTCAAAACTTTTTTAAAATAAAACGTTTAATCTTTTATAAGAAATTTATTTTTGTATCATTTGCAGTGAAATTGGAGTTTCAACGTCTGTTGAGCCAGTTGAAACGAGACAATTTAAAACCGAAGCGATTGGTTTCATCCCGAGGGCAGAAACTGTCGATTTTTTGCCTGAGGATTGAAGTTAGAATTATTTGCTTTCCTTTTTTTACCATCGGTTTTTATTTAAATCTTTAAATTTTAAAAATGTTCTTAATGTGTAATCAAAAGAAAAACATCAAAAATACACGGCAATCATAATTTATTGACAAGAAAATATTGTCAAAGTCATGAGAATTATTTAACTTTTTCCCATAAAATGAATTTTTTCTATTTATATTAACTTAATTCTTTCGTATTTTAATATTATTAAATCCCTCATGTATCGTTATCAAAATAATGCACACTCGGTACTATTTCTCATCTGTTACAAAAAAAATCATATAAATACTTTGCTTTGATCTCCAACTCATTGTTTATGAAAAAACTCCATCTCGAGCGGAATCATAAATGGGATTTCCTTTGACGAGATTTAATAAAATTTATTGGTATTTAATGTCCACAAAGATATTACGTATCACTCATATTAGTAATCTAAATGCAAATTATCACTTTAGACATTTAAATATTAAAAATTTCATATGCTGCGTATAATTATCCTAACATAAATTAGGGAACGTAAATGGGTCGCGAAATTACTCATTGAAAAATTATTGACCATAAAATAGCTGTTTATTAGTGATTTTTATGGAAAAAAATTATTTAAGTATTCGATAATGGTTAGTAAATAAATAATAATAACTAATACATGTTTGAATTTCATAAAAATATTATTATTTAATTTCTAATTAACAAATGTCAATTTGTTTAGAAACTTTCACAGAGTTTTTTTTATAATTTTATCGCATTTATCATTGATCCATAGAAAATTATTATGCCTCAAAGCATCATTTATTATGTTATGTTATGACTATATCGATTAATAGTTGGTATACTAACAAAATTTTTATACTTCTTTACGAAATTTAAAAATAAATACATAAATGTACATTTAATGAAACTAGAAAACAAAAATGAATCATATGAAACACTTTGTGATATCTCGTTTATTAAATAGCTTCAAATGCATGAATTGGTAAAAACAGAAATAATTTCAATTATTTCTGATCCGTTAACGCCCATAGTAAACTCCACGAGAATGAAAAAATTTTATTTCACGAGGGTCTGAGGGTGGAAAAAAAATTGGGTAAAAAAACTTCACCCTCGTTTTGTTTCATGCGTCGTTATTTCATATCCTTCTCTTTCGAGAGTTGTTTATTTCACTTTGTTTACCTAAATAACTAAATTTGACAGTAACTATTTTTTTCGCAAGATTTTTTATCGAGCTTTCAAATATATTCGAGATGTTTTTATGTCAATAATTTGAAAACTTTTTTGTCTGACTATATATAAATTTTAGAAAATCGAAATCAGAAATCAACTCAAATAGAAGTAGATTTCTTTGTGTTTTTTGTCGTTTTCATTCCAATTTACACGGAAAAGAAAAATTTCGTTCTGGTAACCTAACTATAGAGTTACCACAACTATAGACAGTTTACTATTCGTTGTAGAGTTACAGTAACATAATGTTATTTAGTTCTGATAACTAAATGTTGTTGAGCTCTCAGAGCTCTACGAGATTGTTCTCAGAGCCAAACGGTATAGTTGGGAGCGCCCTACGTTGCGCAGTAATGGAGTGCGCTGACATATTTGATAACCTTCTAAAATGACAAACAGATTTATTTTTTTACTCATCCATATTATTAAAAATATATGAGGACAATTAAGTTTCCAGTTTATTTATTTAAGGAAATAGGTTTTTTTTTTGTCAAATTGAATTTCGTTAGAACAGTTTTGTATTTATGGTTTTTCAAAGTTCATTTGCAGTGACTGTTAATTAAATTTATTAGTTGGATATATTGTGATAAGTAATAAATTATCGGAATACAATCAAAAGACCCCATTTAACACAAAATAAAATTTGTTTTCGTTTATTTATCTTTTCTTGTGCATATACGGTAGTGATTTTATGTCCAATATTTATTAATATAATCAAAAAAATAAGATAATTTTGTGACGACCATATTTTTATTTTACAAATAATTTTTATTTGTAATATAAGTTCTATTATTATTTTATTTCTATTATAATACTATTCTTATTTGTCATATACAATTATGGTTGGCAATATAAATTCGTTCTGTCGCATTTATTTATTAAATTATCATTGCTAAATCGTAAAAAAAATTATTAATCAGACTGCCAAAAATTTGTTATAGTCTCAGAACGATCCTGTAGAGTTGTGAGAGGTAAATAACGTTTAGCTCTCAGAGCTCAACGATGTAGAGTTGCAGGAGCCAAACGGTATTGTTACCATAAGAAAACGTTAACCTACTGGAACTTTTTACAACTAACTAACTACTATAGAGTTCCTATAGCAAAATTTTTTTCTCCGTGTATGAGAACTGTCGACAATAGTGTGGAGCCTTAATAATAAGTGAACTCAAATTTTTCTGACGATTCGCTTATAGTGCGACCAACGAAGGGTTAAAAGATAATTCGACTCATCTATAGCGTATTTCAGTAGTTGTGTAGGAATTCAGAGACAGATAGAGAGAGAGAAAGAACTTACACTGAAAAAAAAAATTAACTTGATTCGAGAGAAAAATTCTTGAACCAAGAAAATAATTTTGAAGAGGGTAAATGTCTTGAATCAAGACGAAAAATTCTTGAATCAAGTAAAATTTCCTTAAATCAAGAAAAAATTTATTAGTTCAAGAATTTTTCTTTTCAAATCAAAAAGATTAAGTTCTTCAAAATTATATACTTGATTCAAGAACATTTTTTTTCTGTGTACTTTTCAATACTAGTGCGATGTAAGTTAACTAAACTATAGATTGCCAGAACCCGTATACTTTGCGCCCTATGCGTGTTGCTCGAAAATCCAACTTTCACGGTTGATATGACAAAAAAAAAGTTATTTTAACGATATATGCCACATATTAACTAGAAAACATTACAAAACCATTAACAATAGGTAAAAGTCGTAAAAGAATATTATATCGACGCCGTTATTTCATTAGAGCACTTATTTTAACGCTACCTCTTTAGCTTTAAGTAGTAGTTATAAAATTTAATGGCTGAGGCCATTGTACATATCATAATTATAAATAAATTATACAGCATCTAATCATAGCTGAATAGCTTTTTTGATTTGAAGAATGGCAAGAATTATTTTATGTAAAATAATATTAAAATTAATATGCACAGTTGATTACACTAAGTAAAATATATTATCAAACTCGAAGCCATCTTTTTATTGGCGATCTATTATGAAAAAAAAAATTCCTCACAGAACCTACACAAATTTTGTGAGATGCTTTTCTAAAAGTTGATGTTAAAAATACTTAGTTTCAGTAAAAACTCTGTTTAGTCTGTATTATATGTGATTTGTAAGACGATTAATTGTGAAAATAGTAGACACATCTTTTACTGTATCTATTTGTCAAGAATATATATATTTTTTTTTTTTTTTGGTAACTTTTTCTTTTTGTACAGTCATAAATTCACAAACTCGTGCGTCCTATCCACCCACTTTAAGGATTTCTTTTAGATTTATTTCACAATTTTTAGCTATAACAACAGGAGTGGTCGCCTATGGATAAGCCGACATTTATAAATTGTGTGATAATAAAAGACAATAAAAAAAATATAAAGTTATTTTCTCATACAAATATTTCTTCTCTCTTATTTGCAGTAATTTTGTTTTAATTATTGCAGAGGATTAAAAAAAAAGTTATCAATACAATAAAGATATGGAAAATACGGAATACTTCGTATCTATGCACCAGTAATGCCACGAAGTTTTAAACAAAATACATTTAACTTCGAGATAATTAAATTTTTTTTTTTAAGAAAAACAATATATTTAAAAACTTTTAGCATTAATTAGTTTAAATTTCAAATCCCAATTTTTTGTAATTTACGAAAAATCATCAAGATTGAAAAATGCTCAGAAAAATTTTGATAGTACCTAATTTTCAGTTGTTAAATGCAAATTGATTCAATATAAAATTTTATCAAAAGAAGGTATTTTTATACTAGAAATGTTTAATTAAAGTTTTTGATTAATTTATTTGTTCGAATAATGAAAAAACTTTTGAGATTAAACTGACTCGTTATTATTTGCAATGATATTTATTGGGAAAAAAATCTAAATTAATGTATTTCAAAATAATTTATAAAAGATTTTTATGGATAAAATTCGGTGGGTTTATTGTGGAAGAATAGAGAGATCCGGGTGACTCTCGAAAACGCGTTTAGACACATATTACGTATGCTCGAATAAACACAGTACAAAACACTATACCGTATCTCCAGATAACAATTTTACTATAAAATAATTTCTTATTATTACAAGAACATCTGCATTCAAAAAAAGTTATATTTCTTTTAATAGTGAATTTTATGATTTTATCTCCTCAGAATGGAGCAAATATTTTTATTATTTCTATATACAAAATATTTTAAACAGATGAAATTATAATAATATTCATGTTACATACTTGTTCATTGATATAATTTACTATTCATGCACGAAAAGAATGAAAAATAAAATATTAGATTGAATAGTTTGAATTTTTCGTAAATAACCTACAGAATTCGTTTTCACAAGATTCTTAGGTATGCATGGAAGTATATCTTATCTCCTTCCTGATGAATTCTTATTGTATATTATCTTACCTGGAAGACTCCATATCGTATCATATCTTATACTATGAGAATAAAGCATTTTTCAACGATATGCGAGAAAAATAGAGACAAAATACAACTTTACAATGTGTCGTTTCTCATTATTCGCGAATATATGTTTCAATAATCGATAAAATACTCAGAGACAATTCTTTACTCATATCTTACCATATATGTATATAATAAATTTATAGTCTAACATAAATCGGTTTCAATTTTTAAAGAATGAAGAAATGTTGAAATAAAAAAATCAGGAAAAGTAATATAAGCGGATAATGAGTGTCAGAAAGCGGATTTAAAAAGCTAAAAAAAATATATGAACACAGTTATAAAATTTACATCAGTAATTTTTTAAGAAATATGTTGGATTTATAAAAATATAATGCTGTTATTTTTAATGGGAAAAAAAGCTATGAGAATTTTTTTTTTATTTATATTCCTTTTCCATTTGCTGTACAAAAAATAAATATTTAAAAAAATTTGTATTAATGTCATTCGCCCATAAAAAATGTTACAGATATTCATTTTTATTAATTAGATTAAGTAAAATTAATATTTTTTTAATTTAAAAATTTGTCTATTTATTAAGTTTGACAATTATTATCCTTCATAAAAATTGTATTATTTTGAGATTCTTAAAGAGGTAATAACTTATTTTTTTTACTTTCTACGGATAGTAAAAAATTTAATAAAATATTACTTCAGCGTTAACCTTGACTTACACATAAATTTATAGTCACATCCTCCTAAATAATCCTTATGTTGAAAGATTATGATCATAGAAAAAAAAGACGATTTCCTTTTCAATCTGCCTTAAAAAAAAAAAAATAAATTTGATTGTACTAATTTTGTGTTTAATTGTTCAATTTTGAAAGTATAGTTATAACTATAATAATGATTATACTATTTTAAAACTGTATAATACATATATTATCTTACATATTGTATGATAATAATACTATTTATTATTCTTAAAAGAAACTGCTTATTATAATTATTCTTATTATGCAGTTATGAAACTGATATTCTTAAGGGAAAAATACTAAAGTTTAATCTCCACAGTCATACGTATTTTGATTGGAGCAAAACTTGGCTTCACTACAAGCAAAATTCCAAAATTAAAATAAAGTAAACTTAATCTCACTTTAATGATATAGTCCTACAATTACGGTCTAATTTCTTTTTTAATTAACGACCTATCAAGAATTACAGATATTAATTGATAAATGTCAACCCATACTTTAGCAGCCGTGTAAAGACATATTATTTTAATGTTTAATAATTTGCAAATAAACAACGTGATTGTTATCAACACAAGGTAAGAATAAGGAAATTAATGGTGCCACCATTACTTTTGCTATGCTACAATAGCATGGGGTATTAGTTTCAGGATTAAATTAAACTTGGTATTGCTGTGAGGATTATATCAGTTTTCTTACAGTAAAAATATGTACTCTTACTGTAAAGATACATGTTCAATAATATTTTGTATTCTTGAGGAAAAAAAAACTTTTTTTTTATTCCAGTACTCTAAAGTAAAAGATATACTTTAAGCTTTAGGTTAGATGAAATCGAAGTAATCAAACTAAACTCAATATATATGATATTTGAGATCAATAATCATGTTAATTTTAAACAAAAAACAAAGATATTTAAACTACAATTAAACTATTTAATCATATTTAAAGTTAGCTTTATTATTCGATCATACTATTAAAATAAAGCGTCATTACAATATTGTAACATAAAAAAAAACATTTCATTTCATTTTTGTTCATGGCAAAAGTTACTATTTTCTGTTTTTATTATATAAAAATGTACTTGAATAATGTTAATTAACATTAAATCTAATTAATTAAATTGGATATTTTCTATTTTTCACAAAAATCCTTTAGCTAGGCCGTATTACCTTAAATCAATAATTGAGATTGTTAAATTATATCTGTAAAAAAATGTTGAAGGTGCTATCCTCGACCCTTGTAGGAAAAAATTGGCACTTGACTCAAATCAAAAAAAAAAAAATATGTAACTAGACAGGTACAGTAGGTTCTCGCAAGCAATGGCAAAAATTCAAAATTTCGTTTGCAGATACGGTGAAAATTATTGTACATACTAAAAAAGATTACCCCTATTCGGATGTTTGGCATCCTTGTATTTTACTCCGGAAGTAATTTTGCACGCGAGTTGGAATGTCCTACTTTTTCCCTTGGTATACAGTCTACTAATTGTGACTTTTAGTTTTCGTTTTTTCTACAGTAATTACTTTTTATAAAAGTTTTAAACTTACATCAACAAAGTTGAAGGCAGACATTGTTCACAAATTTGAAAGTATTTATTTCCAAGTAATATTGAGTTATAGTAATAAATAAAATGTACTAACTAGATATATAACAACATTCCGGAAGATAAAAAAAAATAATTAAGAAATCTGCATTACTCTGGTGCTCTTTGAATGGAAAGAACTGCTCTCTGTCTCTTTAACTTTGTTTTCGAAAGTTAAAAGCTTCCGTCGTATATTATCATGTAATTAAAATTATCTCAGTAAATTCTATTAAATCATAAAATATATTCTAATAAAAAGTAATAACGAGTAAAAACTGTAATTTTGCTGAGTCATCGTTAATAATTTTTAATTACCGATTTAATTTCAATCAAAACGTAAAAAATAGACAAAATTGATAAAAAATGACTGACTGACCTGTATGAATATTTCGGATGATATCGTAATCAAATAACGAATCTTCATATTATCATTTTGAAATAAGACTGACATTCATGTTTACTATTGAAAAATAACTATCTTTTATCAATAAATATTATTTTTATCCTTTTCCATATTATAATATGATTATGCGTTCTTTTAACATGATATTGTGCGAAATACGATTACGTTTATTTACGTAGAAACTTAGTGAATAAGACATTCGATACTTGTGTGTTGACACACTCGTTTCACTCGTTGCGCCGAATAAAAAGTTTTTTTTAAATTAATTTTCTTGACAATAAAATGGTTTTCTTCAATAGCGAGTAACATAGGCTTTAACATGATATTTGAATTTTCAAGTTTGGTAAATAATTAAAAAAAAATCGAGCCGTAATGCAACAAAATACCTTTGAGAAATAAGATATACGATTATTATAAATAATAATTTAATAGACATTTTGTTTGATGTTACAGATTGGTGCCCTAAAAAACTTCTATCTGCTTACACACAAAGATGTACACAAACGTTCTCTGGACAGCAGCGAACATCATCATAAACTTTTACGAAATGAGCCTCAAGTAAGTTGATTTCGATACAACTAAGCAAAGTTTGAGCGACCTCAGAGTTGGTCGAAGAGACGTCGTTGACCCGAAGTTTACCTCCCCGAATTTAATTAGATTGCACGCCCAACAAGGGCGTCCAAACTCTCATCGATCCTTTCCACAAGTGAACTTTCCCTTTACATATAACGTAACTTAAACTCATCTCATCTAGTCGGCATAATTGAAGATTGGATCGCTAACGATCGATCACTTTTTATCCCAGCTACAACTCAAAACATCAAATCCTAACAAACTCTCACAACTTGTTTGTTATTTGTTTAACGTTTTCTACCGTGTTCGCTACCGGATATGCTATCAGCAACCAGATCAAACCTTTACTACCAAACGTTGTGCCGTGTGATCTTTATCTACATTTCAGCTTGTCACTTTATTCAACTCCTTACTCTCCATATAATTGTATATTTAAATTCGTACTTTTTTACAAACAAAATCCAACGTTAACGTCGAATAATTTTTCTTATAATGGTACAAGTTGATTTAAAAGTTTTATTAGTTTTATTTTTTTCATCTGCAGTAGGATGATATGTTGGATACTTACATATATCTATTTAATACTTAATCAGGTTTTCATACTTGAACACTGCATGTCTCAACGCACGAAATTTTGTGCTTTATTTATCTAACATAATAAAAAACATACAATATACTCAAACCGTGAACTTTTCCTCTTATTTTATGTAATACGCTTATTAGTGTTTTAAGATAAATCCATATTTTTCTCAAATTTCTGTAAACTTTTTTCTTTCACCTTCGGTTCAAAAGTAATGCGCTTGAAAATATTTCTTTTTACAATTATTAATACACTGAAAAAAAAAAAATTAGGAAAATGGTTGATCCTGAAGGCCATCCCTGCAACTTCCCGCTACTTTCGTAAGTAAGTGCACTTACTTTGAGCATGCTCATAATTGTATTTATTAGGTTTTTGAGCACTTCGAGCTCAAAAATATAATTTTCGTGTAGTGTTGAGCTCTCCGAGCTCAAAAGTCTGATAGAAGTTTAATAAAACACTATTTTTTGAATTTTCAAACCGCAATAACTTTTGAATGAATGGACCGATTTTCACGTGGTTAGCAGCATTCGACGCAGTTTTTCAAATTCTTTAATATATTTTTAAACACGAATTGATCAGACTGGAAATTTTGGTGTAATTCGAAAAAAACACTTTTCGATTTGTTTCGTCAACGATAACTCACGAACGAATCAACCGATTTTGACCGGCTTGGTGGCGATTGATGTGGTTTTTCGATGTTAAGAGCTGATTAATTTTTGGATTTGATCGGTCAAGCCGTTTGAAAGTTATTAAAAAAAAACCACATTTGAAAAAATGTTTTTTCGCAGTTTTATTAAGATTTCTCAAAATCTATCGGTCCGAATCGGTCCAACATGTATTCAAAATCTAAGTTTAGTCGAATCCTTTCGAATGGCGCCAACCGCGATCATATCGGTCAAGTCGTTCAAAAGTTATGAGAGGTTTACATACATACATACATACATACATACATACATACATACATACATACATACATACATACATACATACACACACACACACACACACACACACACACACACACACACACAACCACACACACCATCGCGGGAATAGTCAGGGAAGCTTCCTAGGACCTCAAAACGTCGAGATCTGATGAAAACTCGATTTTCGAAAAACGGGGTGAAAACAATAACTTCCCGATTTTTGAAAATTTTCAATTTTCTTAGCGGGAAGTTAAAAATTAAGTGTCCAAAAAAAAGTTCACGAATATTTTATAGGTCTTTATTTTAATAATTTATAGGTCTTAAGTTCACTTAGACGAAATTCTTTTTTTTTTAATCCAGTCTTTAGGATACTTTTATCAGGAAAAAATAAATATTCTTCCTTTTTAAAGCTTAAGACTCGAAAAAAAAAAACTATTTATCATTGGACATTAACTAAATCTATATTTTTAAATCCAAAAAATTTATGGATCCATAGAATTATAAAGTTATATAGAATTAATTCGGTTCTTACGATCATGTAATAATTATGAAGATTTATTTTTAACTAATATAAACGATATCCCGGCTAGAAATTTCGTGAGGTATTGCCGAACAATCAATTCGGGGCAAGTTTGGCTTTCCGAACTTTGGCAAGCCTAATTCACGCCTTATTAATTGCACTATAGGTAAGCCAAAGTTCGGCACTGCCGTAGTTTTTCCGAGCTACGCCCAAATTCGGCAAACCGAACTTCGGCAAATCTTTGGTAACTGTGATTTCATGCAAGTCAGGCCTACCAATAGTATGTCAAACTTTGGACTGCCGTTGATTTTCCAAGCTATGACCAAGTTTGGCAAACCAAACTTCGGCAAATCTTCGGTAACTGTGATTTCATGCAAGTTAGGCATACCAATAGTATGGCAAACTTTGGACTGCCGCTGGTTTTCCAAGCTATGACCAAGTTTGGCAAACCAAACTTCGGCAAATCTTCGATAACCGTGATTTCATGCAAGTCAGGCATACCAATAGTTTGTTAAACTTCGTTCTGCCGTAGGTTTTCCAAGCTTCACCCAAGTTTGGCTAACCAAACTTCGGTAAATCTTCGGTAACCGTGACTTCATGCAAGTCAGGCTTACTAATAGTATGTTAAACTCCCGACTAGAAATTGTAGTGAGAAATGCCGAAGAATTAGTGAGGGACAAGTTTGGTTTGCCTAAGTTGCACCTCATAAAAACCAAGGTAGGCAGAACGAAAATTGACATGCCGAAAATATTCCAAATTTTGTTGTGATCTTGAAACTGTGTGGCATTGCCGAGGTCGGCATATTATGGAAATGCCGGACTGATTTGTAATAACGATAACTATAAATAATTGCTGAAGTTTGGCTTGCCAAACTTGGACGTAACTAGGAAAGTCTCATGGATTCCTTAAGTCTGATATATTATGGGAATGCTGAACTGGTTTCAAGTAACGATAACCTGAGTTTTGCCAGTTTGGAGCGAACTTGGCTTTCCGAACTTAGGCTACCCCAATTTGAATCTTATTTGTTTTAAATTAGACAAGCCCAACATTGGTCGTGCTTATAAGTATCTTGAGGCACGAAGTCGCTCATCATCGGCGTAGCGTCGCGTATAGTATGGTATAGGGCTCTCGTTCGACATGTACGATTTTTAATAATTAATAATTACTATTAAGGCGAGTGTGAAGTAAAGTTAACTGTTATGTGTGACTAATGTATCTAACTCCTACATCATCTCCTTCCCCCTTGACTTATCAAGTCTACCAATCAAAAAAAACTTCTTCACATAAAAAAACGCTCCAAAAAATAAAAAAAAAATTACCGAAAAATTAAAATTAAATAATAAAAAATAATATTAAATAAAAGCAAAAATAATTTGTTTTTTTTTATTCACGAAATATTTGAAAAATTTAGTCCTAAATTCCATATTTATACTTAAAATAGTAAAAGTAGATAAAAAAATAAGCATTTGTTATTATTAATTTTCGCCTGATAATAAAAAAGCTAAAATCCAAGAAAGAATTAAATTTGGATTCTTCCTTGCGAATTTGGTTTCCGAAATGCTGCCTACTTAGGTAGCCAAATTCGGACCGAATGAGGTTTAGATAATCACCAGCAAGTGTGGTTTCCAAACTGCAGCCTAACCAGGAAGCCAAGTTAGGCTGAGCCTCGCAACTGCGTTACATTCCAAACTTCGGCCAGGTTTGGATGCCTCACTTACCGCAAGTTTGGAATTCGGCATGCCTTACTTGCAGCAAATCACTGCCTCACTGAAATTTCTAGTCGGGATCATGGAACCAAATTAATCAACCTAATCGTTAATTGTCAATTATTAATTAATAATGAGAGGTTAAACAATTTTAGATTAAACTTTATATTTAAACCAAAAATTGATTCTATAAATAAAAACAAAAAAAAATTGAGATATTAATGACTACAATCTAGAGCAATATTTAGTGTACACGTCCGAGTGTCAGGCTGAAATGTGGATGATATAATACAGAAAAATCCGTATAGGAAGTGACACAATTTTACTACTAGAGATAGACAAGACTATCGTAAATTTAGGTGAGTTTAAATATTTATTTCAAACAAACCAACAGTTGTATAAAGACGAATGTCAACATTTTTTATCCAAACTGAAAAAAAAAAATGATTTTTAATTAATTGATTCGCATTATGGCACTAATTCAAACTTTCCATATATTTTACGAAAATACAAAAATAAAGTAAATATTGAAACAGTTATTTGTAACTTTAAGATTTTTAATTCATTAATGTTACATACAGGATTTTTATTCCAAATTATTACTGTGTGACATCGACTCTGCTATTGGCTTACACGTTGGGTATTTTTATAAATACATAATTATAATAAAATATACAGTTGTTAACTTCAGCACAACAAGTAATGTGCCTCAAGCATCCCTTCGAAACTCTGTGTAGGGTAAACACAATTAGTAACTCGTTCTAATAATTTTTTATTTATTCGTATAAAGACTTGAATAAAATAAAGGAGTTTTGGGTCAAATATTAACATCCATTTTTTGTTACCGATGTTTGTTCTGAGCGAATGCTGACAATTAGTGAAACAGCTAATTATACTGTTTGCATAACTAGAATGTATTTTAGTCAAAAAAATTTCTGGTCGCGTATTAATGTTTTATACTTTAAAATTCATGTTCACTTATTATTATTATTACTATTTATATACTAAAAAAAACAACTTGATTCAAGAGAAATATTTTTGTTCCAAGAAAATTATTTTGAAGAGAACTGATTTCTTGTCTTGAAACGCATTTTCTTAGCTTCTAAAATTCTACATCTTCGATCAAGAGTATATTACCTTTGATCAATATGATGAAATTCTTAATCGAAAAATACAATTCTCTTAAACTAAGAACCCAGATAGCTATACTAACTGAAACTTGTGGTCGATCTGCGTCCGGAATCGGTAACCAACTTTGCGTAGAGTTGAAAAAGCAAAAGTTTCAGTTGAGTTGACTAAGTTCCTTTGCAATTTAACGTCAAGACTAAACGTGCAAGTTCTTTCAATAAAGTTATAGTAACAGGGTTGACTACAAGCTCGATGTGAACTTGCATTCCGATTTCTACCGTAGATTTTCATCAAACAGTATAAAACTTTGATTCAGAAAGCCTTAACATCAACTTCACGATAATTTTACTAAAATCACTGAACTGCGTGTTCTTGATCAGAAAGTGAAACTATCAGAGAGCGATTTCGATTTTCTTTAAAAATTTTATATTTTTGGTTCAAGGACAAGTTTCTTCATTCAAAATACAAAAAAAAAAATTCGATACTTCAACCCATTCTGAAACGTATTTAAGACTTACTTGAACTCATTTTTGATGATATAGAAAATAGCAAATAATATATTGATTCAAAGTTATCTTGCTTAAATCAAGTAGTTTTTTTCAGTGATATTTGATAACATTCGAGGTTGAAAAAAAACTTGTAGACTTTTGTAGGTCAGAAAGTTTGAGATTTGTATATTTATGTTTCCACTGCATATTATTAGTAATATAAAACTTTAAAGTATGTCGATTTGAAGTTTTAATATTTAGATTATTCCAGAATTCCATAGATAATTTATTACGTAATTAACATAATACCACAATTATTCGAAGAATTTTCACATCCAAATTCTTAAAATTTTAATCGATGTAGAGATATAAAAAAAATTTACCAATAAATATTTCTAAATTTTTATTTATTAATATCGATAAACTTATAAAAATTTATAACGCTATTATACTGTTGAAAAATAAAATAAAATATAACAAAATTATAAATACAACAGAAAATATAATTAAAGTTACCGAATGCGTGTAAAAATAACAACTTACCGTAAAAGACTTTTAAACGTATATGAGTACTGCGATACGGCGTCTAGGAGAGATAAATATACGAAAACGTTCACAACTTAGTGAATAGAGAGACTTTTAGTCCGGCCGTAGTAAATATATATACCATGTAGTGAAAGAGAATTACACAGCTTCGTAAATTTAAAGCTGGTTTCACGAGATTGAACAATAATTTATATTCATCCACCTACGGTATCCACTTCTCGCAAAACCAACTTTGTGCACATGTTTCTACTCTGTTGATAACTAAACTTGATAAATTATTGCCACCAAGTGGACTCAGAACAGAGAAAATAGAAGGACACAAAAACGTGTTTATTTTTTTGTTCTATTATTAACAGCGTACAATTAAATTTTATTTAATAAACTCGGCAACATAATTCATTCGTTTTATTTGTGTTGTTTTATTTATTATCTTAGGTACAGTGGTTTCAACAACAACATGAGAAACGGAGGAAAAAACGTGACTACCAAATCCCATCTTCTTTTAGCTTCAGTGATTATCCAAGCATCTTTGACGAGTTTACATCGAGACAACGTCCGCCTTTACACCATCAACGTAATCGAGGTGCACCGCTGCAAAATTTATTTACGGATCCGCTTTTTAAAGAGCAATGGTACCTGGTAAGTAAAGTCAAATTGGATGCATTAGTTTAATTAAATTATCCTGGTCTATAGACCAAAAAAAAAAAAGAAAAAAAAGAAAAACAATACGTTCGTTTGATTTAAAAAATCTTCTCTTTTTCAATGTTGTTATTCAGAAGCAATGACGTTGGAATTTAATCATGATTACATTCGTAAATTCAAATCACAAATAAATCTTCGGCGAGAGAATTTTTTCGATCCGTTTTTCTTACTATTAACTTTAGTCAAAGTATATTTTATGTGGTAGATTAGTACAATATGAAAAAAGTACAACGAATTACAAACGAACGCGCCTTGTTTTTCATTTTGTTAAACGTATAAACTTTTTTGGAGTACAATTTTCTTATAAAAAATTATTATCCGCTATCAATAACATATCTGATTAAACATTAAATAATGTAATGACAATAAGTTTTTAAGCATTTTTTCACAATAAACAAAAAAAAACAATTCACATATTCATTAAATGTATAGAAGAACTATCTTAATTCAAGAAAAATTATCTTGATCCATCAAAATTATTTTGGGGACAAACTGTTATCATACCTAAAAACAATTAAGGGTGAATTCTAGTTGGTCACTTTCGAAAATTCGATTATTTTTTTCTTTACATTTTTTGAACGTATATGTATCTAAGAATTCCCGGGGACGTGTTAACTATTTCAAGCGGAGGCTCGCAGATTAAATACGATTTCTCCGGAACCCGTGGGCCGATCCTTCTGAAATATTGACCACATATTCTAAACATAAATACTCACAAAATATACTACAATCATTTTAAAATATTGATTTTTACTATTTTTTTTACAAACAACATTAGAAAAAAAAAAAAAAAAAAATTCTTTTAGTTTTTTCGGTTTTTGTGACTTAAAATTCACAACAATTGTTTAAAATTAAAATCAATAGTTTATTTTGTAGAAATTATCATACCGAATCTAAAACACTTCGGTTCTTTTATTTCACATAAACCGTTACTGAGATATCGTGTAGGAGCGGACCTGCCTCCAAATTATGGCGTTCCGTTTGAGTACGAATTTTTTGTAAAAAAACTGAAAAAAATTAAACATTTATTTCATAACAAGCTCACCAGAAATTCCCAAAAATCGCCTATTTTTTTAGCCGACGAACTAGACTACACCCTTCACTTCATAATTTGTTAAGAACTTTATATTTTTGATTCTTAAAATTTTCAACGAGTAAACTTGGTTAGATTTTCTGTCTGAATGATTTAAAAAATTATTTTAAACTTTTTTTTTTCTAATTTACTTGAATCTATTAATCATTAACGAAAAAACATCCATTTACCTGAATAAATTGGTTTTTTTGCTGTATAATTTACAGAATGGAGGAGCAAAAGATGGTTTTGACATGAATCTTGGCCCCGCTTGGCAAAAGGGTTACACCGGAAAAGGAGTGGTTGTCTCAATTTTAGATGATGGAATTCAAACAAATCACCCAGACCTTGCACTCAACTACGACCACGAAGCAAGTACAGACATTAACGACAATGACGACGACCCGATGCCGCGTGACAACGGAGATAATAAACATGGAACTCGTTGTGCTGGCGAAGTGGCTGCCGTAGCCTTTAACCAATATTGTGGCGTAGGAGTTGCTTACAATGCCAGCATTGGAGGTAATTTCTCACGTCATTCAAACGTCCAAGTATTCCAACAGATTGCATATCAATCAAATCATTTTAATGACATCGATCATTATTGATATTAATCTGTCTCTCTGCCTATTATAGACGGTAGTTGACAGCGCAATTAGCTAACAACAGCTAAATGACTATCATAGACCTTCTACTTACATTGTAATTTTTATATTACCTTTATTTTATTTTTATTCAAAAGTTTCCTTACCCTTAAGAGTTCATTCAATTTGTAGTAAATTATGTGATTTATATTTTCAATCAAATTATATCCGGAGAAAATTGAATATAGGGTTAGAAAATAAAAAAAATATTCACCGGTTTCGAATCATCTACCCGACTAGAAATTTCAGTGAGGCAGTGATTTGCTGCAAGTAAGGCATGCCGAATTCCAAACTTGCGGTAAGTGAGGCATCCAAACCTGGCCGAAGTTTGGAATGTAACGCAGTTGCGAGGCTCAGCCTAACTTGGCTTCCTGGTTAGGCTGCAGTTTGGAAACCACACTTGCTGGTGATTATCTAAACCTCATTCGGTCCGAATTTGGCTACCTAAGTAGGCAGCATTTCGGAAACCAAATTCGCAAGGAAGAATCCAAATTTAATTCTTTCTTGGATTTTAGCTTTTTTATTATCAGGCGAAAATTAATAATAACAAATGCTTATTTTTTTATCTACTTTTACTATTTTAAGTATAAATATGGAATTTAGGACTAAATTTTTCAAATATTTCGTGAATAAAAAAAAAACAAATTTTTTTTGCTTTTATTTAATATTATTTTTTATTATTTAATTTTAGTTTTTCGGTAATTTGTTTTTTTATTTTTTGGAGCGTTTTTTTATGTGAAGAAGTTTTTTTTGATTGGTAGACTTGATAAGTCAAGGGGGAAGGAGATGATGTAGGAGTTAGATACATTAGTCACACATAACACTTAACTTTACTACACACTCGCCTTAATAGTAATTATTAATTATTAAAAATCGTACATGTCGAACGAGAGCCCTATACCATACTATACGCGACGCTACGCCGATGGTGAGCGACTTCGTGCCTCAAGATACTTATAAGCACGACCAATGTTCGGCTTGTCTAATTTAAAACAAATAAAATTCAAATTGGGGTAGCCTAAGTTCGGAAAGCTAAGTTCGCTGGCAAAACTCAGGTTATCGTTACTTGAAACCAGTTCAGCATTCCCATAATATATCAGACTTAAGGAATCCATGAGACTTTCCTAGTTACGTCCAAGTTTGGCAAGCCAAACTTCAACAATTATTTATGGTTACCGTTATTACAAATCAGTCCGGCATTTCCATAATATGCCGGACCTCGGCAATGCCACACAGTTTCAGGATCAAAACCAAATTTGGAATATTTTCGGCATGCCAATTTTCGTTCTGCCTACCTTGGTTTTTATGAGGTGCAACTTAGGCAGGCCTAAATTAGGCAAACCAAACTTGTCCCTCACTAATTCTTCGGCATTTCGTACTACAATTTCTAGTCGGGAGTTTAACATACTATTAGTAAGCCTGACTTGCATGAAGTCACGGTTACCGAAGATTTACCGAAGTTTGGTTGGCCAAATTTGGGTGAAGCTTGGAAAATCTACGGCAGAACGAAGTTTGACAAACTATTGGTATGCCTGACTTGCATGAAATCACGGTTATCGAAGATTTGCCGAAGTTTGGTTTGCCAAACTTGGTCATAGCTTGGAAAACCAGCGGCAGTCTAAAGTTTGACATACTATTGGTATGCCTGACTTGCATGAAATCACAGTTACCGAAGATTTGCCGAAGTTTGGTTTGCCAAACTTGGTCATAGCTTGGAAAATCAACGGCAGTTCAAAGTTTGACATACTATTGGTATGCCTGACTTGCATGAAATCACAGTTACCAAAGATTTGCCGAAGTTCGGTTTGCCGAATTTGGGCGTAGCTCGGAAAAACTACGGCAGTGCCGAACTTTGGCTTACCTATAGTGGAATTAATAATGCGTGAATTAGGCTTGCCAAAGTTCGGAAAGCCAAACTTGCCCCGAATTGATTTTTCGGCAATGCCTCACGAAATTTCTAGTCGGGTAGCATTCAAATTGAAAACGTATTTAACTGATGAAATGAGTTCGGTAAATATCAATGAATTCTCGGAAATAAAACTTACTGGCGATCAAGATTGTTCGGTATTAATCAAACATTTTTTAAAATACGAGTAATTCCGGTGGAATGTTAACCAATTGGAACTCGACCAAATCAATCGAATTTATGTCTGATAAATTACATACAATTATAAAAATAATAAATTGCTTATTGATTGTACATTTCTATTTAACAGAAACTATTTTTATTTGTCAATCAGATTTTAATTAAATGACAAGAAATATATTAATTGAAAAATATTAAATTAAATTACTATATCGATGAGAAGATTTTTTTAGTATTCAATAAGTTTCACTAATTGTTAATAAACGAGTTTTTAATATTAAATGATTGAATAAATATTAATTAATAGTTAGTAAATCATTTAATAAATTCTCTTAATTCTCTTAATTCTCTTAATTAAAAAGTGAGCATAAAAATTTTACTTTGACACTTTTTACTATCCCATAACTTCAGTAGATAAAAGAATTTTATTAAATCAGCTTAATTAATAGATTTTTTATAAAAAAAAATTCTGAAAAACGGTCGACCAACAGGCCATCCCTGGAACTTCAAGTTTTTTTCGAGCTTGAAACGCTTGAAAATCTTCCTATTGGTTCTGCTATGGATTCCTATTGGCTTCTCTACCAACTCAAAAATTTAAAAGTTATATCACAAAAACAATTATTTAGAAATTTTTAAATGGCTATAACTTTTGGACGCCTCGTTCGATTTTGACTAACTTGGCAGCATTCGACGCAGTTTTTTAAGTTAAAAGAGTGTCTCTGAATGCTGCAGTTGATTAATCAAATATTTTAAAAGTTATTTCGAAAAAACAAAAAAAAAATTTTTTTTAGTTTTTATTTTTTGAATATCTTTGAAATTGCTCCATCGATTGACTTCAAAATCTAATCAGCTTAAAGTCTCCATGAACAGTTTCGAACGCCTTGTCGAACACCGTTCATCTTGATAAGTTGGTTTGTTCTTAAGATATCGTACGACAAAATTTTATTTACACACATACATACATCCATACATACACATATACATTGCGGAAGTAGTCGCAACGGCTTTCTAGGACCTCAAAACGTGGTGATCTGATAAAAACTCGTATTCTCAAAATCGGACCGAAATCTATAACTTCCTATTTTTTAAAATTATTAATTTTCAAAGCGGGAAGTTAAAAATAGAAAAAATAAACTAAATAATAAAATAATGGATGTAATAAATTCGCAGTGACTATTCATACGGACGTATTCTTTTACTCGTGGGTATCGGACGAATAATTTATGTTTATTTAGTACCTATATTATTAATATTAATGAATTATTTGCCCAGTACTCGTATCAATAGACTCAGCCTAATAAATAATAAATTTTTAACTTGCCGCTAAGAAAATCGAAGATTTTCAAAAATCGGGAAGTTATTGTTTTCACCCCGTTTTGCAAAAATCGAGTTTTCATCAGATCTCGACGTTTGAAGGTCACAGGAAGCTTCCCTGACTATCCCTATAACTTTTAAACGGCTCTATCGATAAACTTCAAAAACTAATCTGCCCTTAAGCTTGAAAAACCACGCCGATCGTCGCTAATCCGGTCAAAATCGGTTGATTCGTTCGAGAGATATCGTGAACGAAAGTAAACCGAAAAAAGTGTTTTTTTGACATAACTTCGTCATTTCTTCTCGGATCGTTTTTGATAATATAGAATAATTTCAGAGCTTCAAAAACCGCGTCGATCGCCGCCAAAAACGTGAAAATCGGTTGATTGGTTCGAGAGATATCCTCGATAAAATATTTGGAAACAAGTGTTTTTTTTGACATAACTCCGACATTTTTTGGAATAACTTTGAAACGGCTGCACTGATCGATTTCAAAAACTAATCAGCTATTAGCATGAAAAAATTACGTCGATCGCCGTCAAGCCGGTCAAAATTGGTTAATTCGTTCAAGAAATATCATGAACGAAAGAAAACCAAAAAAAGTGTTTTTTTGGAATTACTCCAAATTTCCTAGTTTTATCAATTCAAACTTAAAGATTCTTCGTGAAACTAAAAAAATTACGTCAAATACTGCCAACCGCGTGAAAATCGGTTGATTCATTCAAAAGTTAATGCGGTTTGAAAATTTAAAAAATATTGTTCTATGATACTTCTATCAGACTTTTGAGCTCGAAAAGCTCAAAATAACACATAAATTGTATTTTTGAGCTCGAAAAGCTCAAAAATATCATTAGTGCAGTTTTATGCACCTAGGTATGGAATTAGCGGGAAGTTGCACGGATGGCCTTCAGGGTCTACCGTTTTTCTAATTTTTTTTGTGGTGAAAATTGTTAGTGTCTCGTATTTCTATTATAAATAATTATATCATTATTTAATTTTAAATGATCTCACCATTGTGCCATAAACAAAATACTTGTACTCAAAAAAAAAAAAATAATTAAATGTTAATAAATATTCACTAACTTTTAATAAATGTAATTTTCTTCCCAAGTTGAAAAATTTATTAAAATTAAAAAAAAAAATTAGTTACATTTAGTAGATAAATAAATTTTTTCCAGATAAATGAATTCATTAACAGTGAATAAATTCTATCAATGCAGTGAATTTATTCTATACTTTGTAAAAAAATTGAAATTCAAAACTATTATCTATACTAATATTATAAAGAGGAAAGATGATTGTTTGTTTGTTTGCATTGAATAGGCTCCGAAACTACTGAACCGATTTGAAAAATTCTTTCACTGTTGGAAAGCTACACTATCCCCGGGTGACATAGGCTATCTTATATTATGAATAATTTGAAAATTTTTGTTAAATACCCGTGCGAAGCCGGGGCGAACTGCTAGTCTTTAGTAAAAGAAGAGAAAATATATAATTTATTTGAAAATCAAGTTATGTATTACTACTGTTATACTTGTTGAAAATCAAGGATACAATGTATTGAATATTTAGTAAATGAAATTAATATTCATCACATCACTTGTATCAATTCTCGCTTTCATTTCTGGATATCAATGGCATCATCATCTAATATATATTCAATACTATGGAATCATTTGGTGCAGTATTTCCAAATGAATCCATACAGCTAGCTCTCAAACCAAACAATGTAAATAATGAAACTGTATGAGAACGAAAATCAATATCACTAGATAACAAAAAACATGAGAAATCAATATATTGAAATGAAAGTATATTTTAAATTTTGTATTTACAGGAGTGCGAATGCTTGACGGACCGGTAAATGATGCTGTAGAGGCAAGAGCTTTAGGTCTCAATCCCGAACACATCGATATATATTCAGCCTCCTGGGGACCCGAGGACGATGGTAAGACAGTCGATGGCCCCGGTCCACTGGCAAGACGAGCTTTTATCTATGGAGTTACTAGTGTAAGTGTAACACAAAAAGGTTTATTTATATAATATTTATTAAGAAAACGACTCAATTACTAAACTGAGCAAAGCGAGTCTCTATATTAATTATGTTTATGTTTTGTGGTACACTTTTCAAAGAAACTACAAAACTTCAAGACTTAATTTGAAAAATATGTGTGTGATTGTAATTAAAAAATTCTTTTTGTAAACTTTAAGGTGCATCGGACACGACATATAGCTTATGTTATTGCTTTTCTTTTTATTCGCAAGTGCTTTTACTCATGGTTATTTATAAATAATCATTTTTTCTGCTAAAATATTAACAAACACCTTCAACAAAATGTTTTGCATTTTTTCATTTATATTAGGTTCGGCAAAATTATTTGAAATAAATATGTTCGGCTAATATTTACTGTAGATTATATTTTAACAGTCCGGTTATTAATAATTAACTAATCAGAAACTTTTCGTCAGATTTTTGCAGAAAATGATTTTATATGTATTTAATATCGATTAACAACATATCAAAAATTCTTCTTTTCATCTTTACATTGTCTCAACTTTTATAGATCTTATCAAATTATTATTTAAATCTTTCATTTTTTTTTTCAACTTGACAACAAGTAACAAAAATATTTTTCTACATTATTGTCAAGAAACGAAAAAATAAAAACATTTTTATAAAAATAAAATATTAAAAAAAAAAATAAAAGTTTTGAATAAAAAAATTTTTATACAACTTTTTGATGTCACTTTTCTATTATTTTCAAATAATACACGGAGAGAAATGGATGGTAGATACCACTATACCACTATGGGCGAGAACGCCATACAGTATGGTATCGAAGATTTTTGTCCATTATTAAATTGTACACATAGATGATTCGACCATTGCGGGAATGGTAACATTGGCGATAGTTATCGCGGATACCGCAATGCTAGTATGGCCGTCAGGCCCATACTGGCTTGCCGTATGTACAATTCTTTTGGCAGGTAGATCTAGCTAATATTGTGATATTAGCTACAACACCATTGGAGTAACAACAATGTTTATTTAATTATAGACGAATGTTATGTCCGAAATATATTATATAAATGAAAAATGATATTAACTATTTCATGACATGATTGTTTTTTCTTATTTTTACTCTGACATGAATTGGTTTTAGTGAAGAGAAATAATAACAACAATCAATTAAAAAATTACAAGTATTTATATCTGTCTTATTAAAAATATGAAAGAAATTATTAAAAAAAAATTTATTCTAATTAAAAAAATAAAATTTTCTCAAAAAACCAATTATCTTAAAATTTATAATTCAAAAATTATATTTATTAATTTATTAAAGTCGATTTATTTTATTTAATTAAAATAAAATTGCAAGTGTCAATAACTTGGCCAGTGTCAGTAACTGGGTCTTTAACTTTATATACACTGATAGAAGGATTTTTTAACTATAATAATTTAGTTTGTTTGAAGACAATTATTTAATTTATTAAATTTTAATGAATATTTTTTAACACTTAATAAATATTTATTTGAGAGGAAAGTACATTTATGAATAGTTAATAAGTATTTATTAATAGTTAACAAATATTTATTAACAGTTGATAAATATTTTTTTGAGTAAATTTGGTTCGCTTGCAATGTCATATGATATGAAGATTGTTTATAAATAAAAATCATCTTTATAAATTATTTGCATTAATTATGTTACATTATATTAACGTTTATTATAAAATACCAAATTCTATCACAGCTCATAATTATCTTTTATATTTTTAAATATTGAAATCGTTAATTTATTTAGTGAATTGAATTATTATCATGTATTTCAGCTATAGAATTATAAAAAGTGTCAAAAGAAAATTGCTATTTTTGCTGTTTATTTTAAATAAATATTTCTTAACAGTTAACAAATATTCAATAACCATTAATAAATATTTATTAACTGTTAATAAATATTCGTTAACTGTTAAAAAATATTTATTAACATTTAATAAATCGTATTTAATAAATAATTAATTAACTTTTAATAAATATTTATTAAATCCTATGATGTTAAGAAATCATTTATTAACAGCTTATAAAGCTTATTAAATAAAAACAAATCCTTCCATCAGTGTAGTTTTGATGGTAACACAAGAGTTTAATTGCTTAACACGCCAAAAATTATAGCGGGAACCGCTAGTACCATTGCGTCATCAGCAATGTAATATGGGTCTCAGGACCATACTGTCTTGCCAAGCCTGCTATGCATACGTGTAAAAAATACAATTGCACCATTACTATACTACATAGTAAATAACGCCATACTTATGGGACTCGTTACAATACTGAATTGCAATATTACACATACTATTTTAGTATCGGTCTGGAGACCATACTGACATTGTGTTAAACGCCATCCATTTCTCTCCGTGTATAACTGTTATAACCAATAGTTGATTGGTTTTTTGGCTTGATTTTTTTTCCATATAAATATACAAAGTAAATATTGAAAGACAATAATCAAAAACATTAACTTTAAAACAACATTCAACAATGAACAACAAATATTGAATAAAACATCACTAAAATTTCATATATTTCTAGGTAACGGATGGTTAAAATAATGAAGAAGTATAAAATGTTTATTTTTGAAGTTCGTCACTAAAGAATTGTATTTTATTTTGCTAATGTATCATTTTTTTGTAAAACATAATCCCTTGAAAACTTTTTAACTTTTTAATTAAAATGAATTTTGTTCAATGATGCAGAAATTGATCAATGCAGTTAAACAAAAAATTCGTAGAGAAAGAAAAATATTCTTATCAAGAGTGAAAATTTGATGTAATGAGTGAACGAACTAATTCTATATTTGTTCATGAAAAAATAATAGATTTTGTTATTCATACGTGAATAAGTCCTGATAAATCTACCCCGCTTGAATACAAGGGACTAACATTTACGTGACTTCGATTTACCATTGTTTTAACAGGTAAATAGTCGTATCCAAAAAAGAATTGATTATCGTTCGTTACAAACAAGAAATTTTCACTTTTATTTATCGATATCATGGGAAAAAAATGCTTTTGAAAATTAATATTTTCAAAATGATTATTTATTGTTCGAAATGGTTAATTGATCTAAAAAGTATTTACACAAAATTTAATAAGTAAAAGTTATTTAACCGATTACTATTTTCTCTACTAAAACTAATTATCTGATTCGAGTATAAGTCTGGCGGGTATCAAAAAGTAATTAAGACTTAAACTTAATTAAATTTCAAAATCTATTCAATAGCTAAGAAGTCAATAAAAAAAATTTTTTTTTCAATTTAATTCTTCTATAATAACCTATAAATCCAAAGATTCGGTAGAATCTGGCGCCAAGTTCCGTTTAAATCTGCTGTAAACGGAGCGCCAGACTACCGACTGTGTTTACTGTAAGCAGAACGGTATTTTGAGGTTGCAAAATTTTATTTAATTCTTCGGTACTTTTTTTTCCTAAATTGTACATTATAACAGTAATTCATACTTTATTTGACTGCTATTAATTAATTATATTCACTTATAACAATTAATCTACTTGAAATTATTAAATTTAATCAGCACAAACTATAGCAACGCAAAAATTTCGATCCTGACTTTTTTTCGATGGGCAAAGTGATCTGCCACAGACTAAATAATTCGAGAATGCATAGTAATCCTTCATTAGATGGGAAACTACAGTTAAAAAAATATATTTCACAGCTTGCATCTACACCCGCCAGGGTGCGCTAGAATTATTTTTACATAAACTGTAGTTTCAAGGGGATAGTTTGCTATAAAAAATGCAACCAACGCGAGACTTAAGTTGGTACCAATTGTAAATTTTTATTATAATTTAAAACAAAAACAGTTTCACTGTAAAAAAAAATCGCGCCAAATCCACGTTCATAAGACTATTAAGAAAAAAAAATTTGTTTTTTTCTTTACAAAAATATATAAAATAAAAAAATTAAATAATCCAAGTAACCGATATGATTACTTATGATTTTCGGAAATTAAAAAAAATTTTGTTATAAATTATATATTTCAATTTTCTTAAAGTCCTAGTAAATAGATTTTACGAATTTCATTAAAAGTAAAATATTTTGCAACCGCGCACACTAAATACGTTCCAAATTTTTTTTTTTAATTTTTAAATTTGTAACAAAATTTTTTTTTATTTCCGAAAATCATAAACAATCATATCGGTTACTTGGATTTTTTAATTTTTTTATTTTATATATTTTTGTAAAGAAAAAAACAAATTTTTTTTTCTTAATAGTCTTATGAACGTGGATTTGTTGCGATTTTTTTACAGTGAAACTGTTTTTGTTCGGATTATTTTTTCGGACAATTCTCTTTTAATTTTTTTATAATCGAAAAATTGACATTTAAAATATTTTTTTTGTTAAATTATCAAAAGTGATTTTTTGAAAAAAATTTAATCACAAAAATTGTAAGTAAAAATTTTTGAAAATGTACATTTCTTCAATTTATATATTAAAATTTACAAATCATGACATGCGCTGGAAAAAAGAACATTTAAAAAAATTAACCAATAACTTGATTTTCCAATTTTTTATAGTTCAAAAATCAAAATACTCTAAAAAATGTTATTTCAAGTTCGCGTTATTAAAAAAATCAAAAAGCTATGATAATATAATTGATAAAAATTTTATAAAATCAATTTAAATTTATATTTCTCCAGAATCACATTAAAATTCATGAAATGTCAACACTGGATGTTAAAAAAATTTCGAGCACAAAAAGTCACTGTAACCATGCTTTATTAAATTTTCTGATGTTATTTGACTATTGATCAATTTATTCCGTTGAGTTGAAATGCATGTTAGAACCGAGAGTCTGATACATTTTATTGACATGAATATATTCTGATATCTCGGAGTGTATTCTATGCAGCAGAGTATGACTATAAAATTTCATTGTAAACATTTAATCAAACGTTATTCATAAGCGTATATTGACATTTTCTAGGGCCGCAAAGGAAAAGGCTCAATATTTGTGTGGGCGTCAGGGAACGGCGGTCGTCATACAGATTCATGCAACTGTGACGGTTACACCAATAGTATTTTCACATTGTCAATATCAAGTGCAACACAGGGGGGATATAAACCCTGGTACCTAGAAGAGTGTAGTTCAACACTAGCATCAACATACTCATCTGGGACTCCCGGTAATGATAAAAGTGTCGCAACTGTCGATATGGACGGTAAATTACGGCCCGATCATATTTGTACCGTTGAACATACTGGTACATCAGCGTCAGCACCTCTGGCTGCTGGTATTGCTGCCCTAGCACTCGAAGCTAATCCAAGTTTAACTTGGAGAGATATGCAATATTTAGTTGTGTTAACATCAAGATCTGGACCACTCGAAAAAGAAACTGGATGGATACTCAACGGAGTCAAGAGGAAAGTTTCGCATAAGTTTGGCTATGGGCTAATGGATGCGGGCGCAATGGTCAATCTTGCTGAACAATGGACAAATGTGCCGCCTCAGCATATTTGCAAATCTCAAGAGATCAATGAGGAGCGATCTATAGATTCATCTTTTGGTTATACTCTCAGTGTTTACATGGACGTAAGTGGCTGCGCTGGGACTATTAATGAGGTCCGTTTTCTAGAGCATGTTCAGTGCAAGGTGAGCTTTTTTTTCATTGATTATTTTAAATAATTTATTCTAAAGTATACTAAATCAAAAGCATTTTGTATGCATTAGTTATTAACTAAATCTGATATTTTTTTATATGAACGTTTATAACTTATTCTGAAGAATAATCTTAACATATTGACAGAAAGTAGTTTCAAATATTGTATTCAAATTTTGAACAAGATACTGGGACGCTTTTTGACCAAGTAATTATTGATTAAAAAATCATTAAACTTGGCAAGAGTACGAAAATAATAGTCTTTCTTAAATTGATTCTTTAATTTTTAAATTTAAACATTGAAAAAAAAAATAACAAAATGATAAATAAAAACGTAATGTTCGCGCGTAAAACTGCCTTAGCTCAGAACCCATCACATATTCAAGTAAATAAACTTTACTATAAAGAAATTACTAATAAACGTACAACCAATATAGTCTTTGAGATTGATTTAATTTTTTGGTTATTCTTTATTTTAGTTTAGATTACTTATATCTTATAAGTTATAAGATAGAATTACTAAAATGCAGCTAGATTGGGGTAGAAAACTAATTATCAACTAAAAAAATTCATTTACTATATTTTCATGTAGGCCGCAAGAGAGTGCCAAAAGTAAATTATCTAGTTTAATTTTTTTCAGCAGTGTTTACAGTATTTACATTCAGTCTGATTTACTAACTTCCTTTAGTGCATTTTACATGTGTTTCAAATAAACAAAGCGATTTATTCAATTGACTTTTGTTGCCACTGGTCCAGACTGAATACCGACATCAGACTGTACTATACATGTTTTTAAGCAAACAGTATCATGATCAAATAATAAATGGTCAAATTATAATATAGAAATAAGACTAATATTCATCATATAGGGGAGGGGGGGGGGCAAAATGGGGTACCCCCAAAATTTCGTAAGAAAAATTTTTTTTTTCCAAAAAGCTCTTTCAGCTTCCTAAAATATATTTTAACGTCATTTTCTACAATTTAAAAGAAAAAAAAATTTTTTTTTTCTAACTTTTCTTACAGTAATTTTTATCGTCATTGTGCATCGTAATAAATTTTTTTTCACATCTACGATTACTTTTTCTAAATTTTTAAGTTCTCGCTTTACAAATGAATGATTAAAAAAAAAAAAAAAATCGGGGAGTCATTGGTTCCATGCCAGTTTTCGAAAATCAAGTTCTAATCTGATCTTCACATTTTTAAAGTCCTAGGAACTAGTTCTTAATATTCCTACGAGGATATCTGTCGGCGTGTGTGTATGTGAGTGTAAACCTCCAATGTGTCGAAGAAAAATCTTACACAGAAAGAAAAATTTCTTGACTGGAGAACAAAATTCTTGGCTCAAGAAAATTTTCAGGTGCCTGAAGGAAGACTGAAGTTGTGTTGCCCGAAATAAAAATTTTTCTTGAAATTCTATTCTTGGTGGAAGTAATTTTTTCTTAATTCAAATTATCATAAATACTTGATGCAATAAATTTTTACATTTGATCAAGATTTTTAGATACTTTAGGGAAGCAGTGCCACCTACTTCAGATGAGAAAAAAATTTTCTCACGTTGAGAAAATTTTTCTCTTGAATATTTGATACCCATTTTATATTATTTTAGCGGGCAATTATACATATTGAATGAAAAAAAATGATTCAACATTATTTGATCTTCCCATTTGATATGTTAATCAGTAAAAATATTAATGAAAATTTACTTCTTTATGTTTAATTTTTTGGAGCAAGAGGCTGAATTTTCTCAAAACAAGAAGATTTTCTTGACTTAAATAAATTTTCTTGGTTCAAGATACATATTTCTTAAAACAAGAGAGTTAATTTTGTTGGAATAAGTGAAATTTCTTGTGTCAAAAAGGAAATTTTTTTTTCGCTCAAGGAAATAATTAGGAAGAAAAATATTTTCTTGGCTCAAGTGAACCTTTCTTTCTGTGTAAATTAACCATTCTAAAAGAATGTCTTTTTCAAATAACTTCGAAATTTATTCTCGGATAATTTTTGATGTCATAATTTAACTATCAATGCTTAGAAAACTGTGTCAGAGGCCGCCAATTTCTTCAAAATCATTTGGTGGGCTTGTGAGATATTTAATTTAAAAAGTAAGATCTTTAGACCTACAAGATCATTCAACTTGAAAAAATTTTCCTGAATCCCTAAACCAAGAAAGAGAGTGCATGATATTATTTTTACTCAAGCGAAACCCGTCAAAAATTACTACAAAGTTTTAAAATTTTTTTTGCTACCTCAATTTTTGTTAGGAGTATATTGCTCCAACTAACAATGTCTCTTTTTTGGGAGATTTGTTCCTCTCTCTGGGTTCTTTTGTAGACTTATCGATAAGAAAATGTTATTTTTTTAACGATATTTCATTTTCGGATGATGAAATTTTTTTTCTTACTTTTTCAGGGGGCACCCCATTTTGCCCGCAAAAAAAAAAATTTTTTTTTTCTACGGCAACTTGAAATTTGATTATTTTCCTTCAATTACGACTGAAAACGAGAAAAATCAGCGTATTTAAGTCCTTAAAATCATAACGGTTTCTTAAGTACCCCATTTTGCCCACCCCCTCCCCTATTGAAAGAAAGAAAAAAAATTTTTGTCTAGCAAAAAAATTTCCAGAATTTGTTAAAATGATCTATTCAAATTTTTTAATTTTTATAACGAAAATATCAATATCTGCCTCCGGTATTAAATATTTGCCTCTATTATAATAGACAAACAAACGAATAGCTTTACTCAAATTAGGTAAAAAACACTTTAGTTCATTCGGCTCAATACTTTTTGAGAAAATTACATTTTATACTGTAACGTGGCGCTTTATAAACAAAAAGTAAATAAATTACAGTTTCTGATTATATAATTTTTACATATTCTGTAAAGATTACATTTTAAAATATAGTATAATTTTCTTTTTCCATTTATAAAACATTTATCGATTTTATTTGATTGATGTACGAGATAGATTTAATTTCGTATACAATGTGCAAAATTCAAACTCTATGATGTTATTTAAACAGGTGGCTAATTGATAGCACCTTATATAACCTTCAACATAATTAAATGTATTATCGACACAGTGCTGGATTTTTAAATACATTTTTTTTATTGCATTTTTTTAGTCAATAGCAGGAACCATAAGCTTTAATATTATATTTGAACTTTTCAGTTTAGTAAAGAATTAAAAGAGATCTAGCCGTAACACAAAAAAAAATGCTAATCCAGAAATAAAAATCTCTCGTGTCAATAATTTGTTACTATATAGGTATTGAAAATGTGTACTTTTATGTGTTTTGAAAAATTTATTATTATACTTTTTTGGTTTATTTTTTTTTTTTATACTCCTGTATCATAGACTGAAAGATAATGTTAAAAGATAATACCTACCATAAAAAAATGGCAACAAAGCGTGGTAAAAATGGATAAAGTAAGAAAAATGGCCTCGAGACATTTGATTTTTATCTTTTCTCTTATTTCTTTTATGTCAAATTTTTTATATTCAACATTAAAAATAGTAGATCATCAAAGATGTTTAACATTTAATTAAAGTAGAGAATAAATTGAATTATAACATTGTATTCAGAAAAATTTCGAAGTATTGTTATAGCTACATTTTTTTTTAATTGTATGTAATATAGAAAACATGTAATGAAGTCATTTGCCAGTTATACAATTTAGTCAGAGTATTCAGTCGGATTTTGCAAGTTATGTATGAGCAAAGTTTACTATAAAAAATCAAAAAGAGTTCATTACTTGTAGTGCTTGAAACTTTCGCGGAACTTATTGAATATTTACTAAAAGAAATTTAATTTACAATGTAACAGATAATTTTTCAACTTTAATAAACTCTTCAAAGTTATTAATTAATTAGTGAAGCGTAAATGTTTGGATTTTTATTTAAAAGAAGCGTACGGAATTAATTTCTTACGTATTTTATTAGAATTAACTTGTTACATTGAAATATTTGATTTGGCAAAAATCAGAAATAGCGTATAAAAACTCGAACTCTGATGATTGAAAAAACATAATAAAGGCTGTTTTCACTACCGTTTCTTCTTTTGACGAAACAAATCTTTAAAAAAAAAAAATCGAATTATCACGTCCAAGTTTTAGACTACATAATTAACAAAAAAAGTTTTTCGACTAATTTGTTTTTTTAACTTCCCGCTCAGAAAATAGAAAATTTTAAAAAGTTGAGAAGTTATTAGTTTTACTCCGTTTTTCGAAAATCGAGTTTCCAACGGATTTTGACGTTATGAGGTCCTAGGAAGCTTCCCTGAATGTTTTTGCGATGTCCGTAGGTCAGTATGTCCGTATGTCAGTGTGTGTATGTGTGTTTAAACGGGTTTACCGACTGATTCCAAAAACTAATCAGCTCTTAACATTAAAAAATCACGTTCGTGAGATATCGTGGTCGAAAAAAATGTTTTTTTTCAAAATTTCTATGAAGCTTCTAATCTAACCAGTTCATGCTTTAAAATTCTTGAAAGAGCTCAAAAAACTGCGTTGAATGCCGTAAACCGCGAGAAAATCGGTTAATTCATTCAAAAGTTATTGCGGCTTGAAAATTCATAAAATAGTGTTCTATGAAAGTCCTATCAGACTTTTGAGCTCGAAGAGCTCCAAATAACACAAAAATTATATTTTTTAACTCAAAGAGCTCAAAAACAAAATAAGTAAAATGTTAATTGCTAAGGTATGGAATGAGCGGGAAGTTGCAGGGATGGCCTTTAGGGTCAACCGTTTTCCTAATTTGTTTTTTGTTTTTATTACATTCAAAATTTTTTTTTTAATTTAAATTACCTGTACAATAATAAGCACACAATCATGTTTTTCATAAACTAAAAAAAGTACATAGCAATAAAAATAGTAACAGGAAAAAAAGCACAAACATTTTGTAATAATAAAACACGTTTTCATGTTTGACATCATGAATCGCGCGATCGTAACATATTTTATGATGATTATAGCCTTCCATTTTTCGTTGCATTCTACATACTCGTTTTCTGACAAGTATCATCTCATAACTCTACATTTATTCAAACAAAATTATCAGTATAGCCTATCTAGATCTCTTTAAATAATTTTCATAATATATCTATAATCAATAAAATTTTAATGCTGCCAAAATTTTATCTTTCTCAATTTAAGAATTATTCTGATTCAAAATGATCTAATACACAGTAAAAAATTTTGCGTCAATGCGTCAAAAAATTTTGTGTTAAAAATTTTTGTGTTAAATATTTAACACTTTTTTGTGTCAATTTAACACTTTTTTGTGTTAATTTAACACAATAAATGTTAAATTTACATATAAAAGTGTTAAATATTTAACACAAAAATTTTTAACACAAAATTTTTTGACGCAATGACGCAAAATTTTTTACTGTGTAGTTCTTCACAATAACCTTCTTAGATCAAGAATTTTTTCTCTTTAATCAATGAAATTTTTTTATTAGTGGATAGAAGGTCAAAATTATGTTTATTTATGTAACAAATGTATTTACTATGTAATTTAAAATTGCCATTTAGCCTGAGCCTTGGCATTAATAAACGAAATTGTAAATTCTAAAATTACGGCGAATGTTACTTTATCATTCAATACATATACAAAAAGTACTAACGATAATACTGTAGTAATCAAATTTTTTAGCTAACTATAATAATTTCTATAAATTCCTGCTGTACTCTTTTTGATGCACTTTCTATAAAAAAAAATATGTACAGTTAACAATAAAATATTCATTCATTTAATGTAAAAATGTGTTTAGGACTTTTTTTTACTATCTAGAAAGTAATATCCCAGGTGCCAATGGAGCTGTTTTATGATATTTTAGAAATAGTAAAATTTAATATAAAAAAAAAATTTACTTTCTATAATAGCTTTTTGGAAAAAAAAAAAAATAATAATAATAATAATACCAACAAATAAAAAACAGTATGCAGAGTAAAATAAATCCAATACTTTACACTCAAATGTCGCTTTGTGATTGACAATATTTCGATATATGGAAACATTAATCTACAATGAAACTGTCATTGTAGTATACACTAAACAAACATAATAGTAAATTCATGTGTACGGCCGTGTACGTTTGTAGCTTGTATATATCAATGCCACAAAAGATCGCGTTATTTTACTCTACAAATTGACCATTTTCCAACGCGTTATCTATTTTAAATCTCTATTGTGCCGAAGGTTTTTAGCAAAAAATTAAAAAAATAAATAAATAAAAAGAATTACTATTAAATATTAAAGTGTCAATAAAATTTATTGAAAAAAGAGGATATATTTTTTATAGATCTTTTTTATTATTCTCATAGGTGTCATTAAGATTTTTCCCTCGAGGAAACCTCCGCCTGTTGCTGACCTCACCCATGGGCACTACCTCAACATTACTTTTTGAACGACCAAGAGACGTACTCAGTTCCAATTTCGATGATTGGCCATTCCTGAGTGTACATTTCTGGGGTGAAAAAGCTGACGGTCGGTGGACGTTACAGATCATCAATGCTGGCAATAGACGAGTCAATTCACCCGGTAAATACCAATTTTATAATCTACTTACCTTCTTACCTACTTTTATTTATTATTTTATTACCAAGTATTATTTCTATCTAAAATTTTCATATTCGAATAAAACTTCGAATACTTTGATGAAAAGGATAAACGAAGAAATTGACCAGAACAAATAAAAGGAATTATGAATTAGATATTTAATATCTAATTTAAATTAGTATAAAAGAGAAAACCAAATCGGGAATCTTAAAAAAAAATTTTTTTTTAAAGGTTTTCAAAATAACAAAAAATTATTCTTATCATCAATTGACACCATTTAGAACTGACAAAGCTTATTAATTTTTCATTTTTACAATAATTAACGTTATCACGTCAGTCAAAATGATTTTAATGAAAAATTTTTTACAAACTTTTATTTTTTTTCGACAATTTTAGTTTTTGAAATAGTATATTACATACCTAAGCCAGTAAAATAAGAAAAGTCTCAGATCACATGTAATTGTTGGCCGAGACGAAGCCGAAATAGAATGTATACTATTTTTCTATTCGACGTAGCCGGAATGTGGCAACTTCATTTAGCGCAGCGGCCAAAAAGTTGCCACTTTCCGGTCGGAGGGCAGAAAATTATTAATAACAAGAATATTTTTCTCATAAAAATGTTTTCTATTTACTTTGAATGGGATTAAAAAAAAAAAAAAAAAAAAAAAAAGGAAAAAAAATCAGCGTATTTAAGTTCCAAAAAGTTTCGACAAGTTTTTTCTCAAGTACCTCGTTTCGCTACCTTTAATTATACTATATGTTAGTAAATATAATATCTCATCATTTCTAAATTTGATAACTTTTTTTTTTTTTTTTGATTATTTACTTTATTGCGTTAAATTTATTGCAGCTACTAGAAAAAAAAAAAAACTTAATTTTATAAATCATTTATTCAATAGTCAATTTTTTATTTAAAGTTTTTGGAAGAGTTTTGAATAGGTTATTGGTTCCATAAGTTTATTTCGTCAGATTTTACATTTAATTATCAATAATTTATCCTGTAGCAATATTATTTTTTTTAATTATTTAAAAAATATCCAAACTATGTGCTCACTATATTTTGATTAAAAAATCATTAAGCCAAATTTTCTTCTATTCATGATTATACAATACTAAGTTAAATTATTTATTATAACATGATTAAAATCAATTATTGTAGTCACAAAACGGAAAAAAAATCAAAATTAGGAAAAAAAAAATTTTTTGATACAAAGTTACTCCCAACCCATCATCTTCGGTTGTATCTCAAAAATTTTATTTTTTCACGTAGAATTTTATAAATTTTTTTGAACAAATCGAAGAGGTTCCATAATATATTCCAATTTTCGTGCTCAAAATAGCCAAAACTGGACTTGAAATTTTTTTCTCAATTTTCGATATTTTTTTCAAAAAATACATTAAAAAAAAAAAAAAAAATATTAATAAAATTGGAGTATATTAATTATTGTAGAAAATAAGAGTATTTTAAAAATCTTTCTTTAATTTTGACAATTTCGCTATGCGTTGAAATAGAGAGGTAAAAATTTACATAGATACTTCGAATTACAAAAAAACGAAGGAGATCATCTACAAAACGTCATTGACTTTATATAAAATGGCCTATAAGTTATCAATGCTGTATTAGAACCGTTAATTATTTTAACCTATTATCTACATAAAATCACTAAAAAGTAAAATTCATTCGATTATATTATTAAATTAAAAGTAATACTCTGCAGTAATGCTCAATAATGATAGCTTATATGTTAATAATCTATTGAAGTTAATATCCATGTAACATCCATTAAAATGAACAATATTTTTTAAAATTTATAAAATGCGTCATTCAGTTTAAAGCACTTAACTAATCTACATCATTTATTATCCCAAGCCATTGTGATTTCAATAATAGTAAATGAACATTTAATCTCCTGCACATTATTGATTATTTAATTCTTTTTATCACATTATTAGCCCGTACGTCACAATTATTGAATTAACTGGCAATTTAATGATTTACCTTACCTTATACTAAAAGATTACATCAAACGTATATTTAATATTTTATTTGCAAAAATTTTTATTTTATATAAAATATTACAACAATTAAATTGGTATTCAAAGAAGAATAATAATTTTTTTTTGTTAAAAAATCACATGAAACAGAAGATTAATGTGAGCTTGGAAAAATTTTAAACTCATATACTGCTCACAACAATTAAGAAAGCAACAGAAATTTTCAAATTTTTTCTTATCGATTCTAAAATTAATTTACTAAAAAATCTGAAAACTAGAATTTAAGAGCTTTAAAAACGGTTATTTGCTATCTTGATATGACTGCTTTTCACTTTAATACAATTTATCAAACATCACCGAAAAATAAAAAAATCTCTTTACTCTATAAAATTAAATTATTTTCAACTATAAAAAAATTCTACAGTACTGAAATGTTATAAATTTTTTTTACAAAACTTAGTTATATTCGATATTCATAAAAATCTATGATAAATTTATATTCAAACGAGATTTATTACTCTATAGAATATAGAATAATCGTATTATAGATGCCATGAGGGTGAATGGATAGTTATATACTCTAATGGGATCAAGGTGCCATGAGAACGTTCTATAAAAATGGATGTAAATAATGAATTTTGAAAAATTACTTGCTGCTACCCATTCCAAATAAAGGTGCTTTGAGATAATAGGAGAAAATGTTCTGTACACCCTTAGGATATTTCCAACGTTTCGTAATTTATCTAAATTTTTCATATTTTCAATAATGAGTGAATTTAAAAAAAGATTGTATTGGTGTACACCAATAAACAAGAAATAAATAATGTTGAACCAAAGAATTTATTTTTAAAATGACTAGTGATCTTTTTTTTTTAATTTACTATCTTAGTATATAAATTCTTGAATTTAAAATTTGAAAGAAAATTGAGAAAACATTTCTAACAATAATTCTAACGCTTCATTAACAACTTAAGTCATTTGAGGTCCATTTACGATTTCTGAAGTTAATAACTGCTAAATCCGGCATTATACAACTCTCGTGACTACTCCTAATAAAACTTTAACGGCAATGAATGTTTGTCCAAACATGAATTACGCTAAATTACTTCAGTACGTAAAGAAATTATGGCGAGTCAGTTATTTATCAACTCTAGAATTCTAAATTGTAAAAATATTTAATGGCTTTCTATATTGTTAAAGTTTTAATTTTTTGAAAAAATTTTTGATGCTATTGAGGGAAAATATTCAATAAGGAAATGAGAGCAAAATTAATAATAAGAATAAGGAATCACATTTCTATTATGTGAACTAGCGGATAGCGAATTGTTAAAGATGACGAAAAATATTAAAAAAATTTATAGTAAAACAAAAAAAATAAATACTAAAAACATATTTTTTTTAATTCTATTTTAATTTTCTTCGTCAGAGTTTATTAGTTAAAGATTTCTTTGAACTTTACAGATGTCTATTAACTTCAATATGAAAAAGAAATAAACTTTTAATAAACAATATTCAGTAATTATTCCAAAAAAGAAAAACAGTGCCCAATGATAAAACGCTGAAAAGTTTTTAGTCGGGTAAAGTGCGGCTAGTTGATCGTAGGGGCACGTTGTGCAATCGAAATATTTCAAAAACTACAACAAAACACCGTCTGGGGCTCCGATAAAGTTATAGAGAACGCTTTTTTTCCCGACGTAAAAAAAATAACTAGAATTTTTTTTACTTAATATTTATTTGCTTAGTACTATTCTGAAATATATATTTTAAAATAAAAAAGTAAAATAATAATCAAAATATTGAAAAGATTTAATTTTGTTAGATTTTAATTTTTTTTTGTCAAAGATATAATAATCTAATATAACAATATAAGTATGTAATAATCATAATCAAAAAATATTTGCTTGTTAATTACAATTTTAGTTTACATTTAGATTATTTTATCAAGCCATTAAGTCATCAACTAGCTCCACTAGTGGGGCACGTTGATTAATTTAGAACGTTCTTGCATTTCCGACAATAGCTTCTAATCTTGTACTCGAATCATTCTTGGCGTTTACTCGGGTAAAAACTAAATTTTTAAAGTTTCTAATTCATAAAAAAAAAAAAAATTGTCGTTTTTATCAATCATTAAATAGTACTTTAAAAAATTTTTTAATTATTTTAGAATTGTTTTTTATTGATTTAGTTAAACGGGAATAGAGACTGGACGTGTAAGTTCAACTTTATCAGGGTCGTAAAAATATACTCGCCAATGAAAAGTTAAGAAAAACATAAAAAATAGATGTTTTTAAGCCTCTAAAACAATAAAACTTACTCATTTTTACGAGCACAGACTTTTACTATTCTGTCTTAAAAACAAATTGTAAAAAGAAAAAAAAACCATTCGGCAGCCAAAATGGAAGTAAATTTCTCAGAAATACCAAAAACTTGCAAAATTATTGAAACGAATGCAAAAGTAAAATTCCATCAAAATGGAAAAATAGATCATTTTTCATCGAGGTGGAAAAATAAATATAGAAATTAAAGCTTATTTAACTTTCCGATGCATTTTACAGAAATTCAATAATCGTATTCAAAAGTTAAGAAACAGAGAAAACGTGATAGTTTTTATTTTTCCAATATTTTGGATTACTATAATTTCTGAAATATTTGACTGATGAGTATTTTAAATTTCATTGAGATCCGCCAAGAATTGTGAATATGTATTTCGACGGTTTCATTAGCAATTGGTCTAACTCTTTATTTTTTAGAGAATAATTTTTTAACATTTTGATGTAGCAATAGTCCGATTATAAATTATTCGAATGATCCAAACCAAAATATTATATCTCTATTAGATATTAAATTGTTTATTAAACTCATAATAAATTTTGAAATAATTGTTTTTTCGTACAAATGCAAGATTCTCTAAAATGGAGTTAGACAATTTGCTAATTAGAATGTTGATTTTATGAACTAGTTTAACGTATTGAGTCGTAACATAGTGAAATTTTTCAATAGATCCATCATGAAGGCAAATGCAATAGTTAAATTTCTATAAAATCTACTAAATCAACGAAATTTTCAAATATTCTATTACATTTTGAAAAATTTTTTTTATTATTAAATAATTTTTTAAGGATCTCGATTTACGATCTTCTTCCTACAAATGATTAAATGTCAATCTATGCACAAAAATAATAAATACAAACAATACTCTAACGCAAAAATATCGTGACTATTGATTTTTTTCTCACAACAACTACAACAGTTGTTCGTCACTTACAAGCCATAAATTAAGTAAAAAAAAAAAAAGAAAAAAAAAAAAAAAAGTAACCCTCGATAAAGTAATTTCCATTTACGTTTTTTGTTTCAGGAATACTGAAGAAATGGCAATTGATATTCTACGGAACGGCAACCAATCCCATTAGATTACGAACTCGTCAATTTAATCCGGTACATCATCAGTCGTATTATTCTTCATACAATCCCTCTGAATTATCCTTCCCGCACGATCGCTCATTGGGTGGATCTGATCAACACAACGAGTTCGATTTTCGTCAATCTGTCTTTCAGAATTATCCGAGTGCTTACGCGGGTGCTGCCTCCAATATCCAATCGTCAGTAGCATCCTTAGACGGATCATCGGCCTCCATTCTTACCAACCGATTACCTGGTGATGTCTCCGACGATATATCTAGATCACTCCAGGGGTCTCTAGATCCTTCCAAGAGAGTTTTACACGACTGCGATCCACAGTGCGACCATCAGGGATGTTATGGAACAGGTCCAACAGAGTGTATTGCCTGTAAAACCTATCGACTTGATAAGTGGGTTCATTGTGTCTATTTCTATTTTATCCTTAAATTTATATCCTACTTTTACTGTTATTGTTGCTAACTTTATTATTTTTTATTTTTTTTTTAATAATTTAGTATGTGCGTAAGCCGTTGCCCGCCAAGAAGTTTTCCAAATCAAGGTGGTGTTTGTTGGCCTTGCCACGAATCATGTGAAACATGCGCTGGTGCTGGCCAAGACTCTTGTCTATCATGTGCTCCAGCTCACTTAAGAGTTACTGATCTTGCCGTTTGCCTTCAACAATGTCCCGAGGGTTACTATGAAAGTATGCAAACACTTTTCATTTAAATAAAGGGTATATTTCCGAACTAATATAAAAATATCCCCAGGCTAAACGAGCTAATGTTTGTCTTTTAGAAGTTCATATTGATTATAAACTTTAGTACCGTCAAAGTTTTTAATCGATTCATTATATAATACACGCTTGCGTGCAATAATGTAAATTTAAAATACTGTTTAAAATAATTTCTTGATAATTATTCAGAATCATGGCTTTATCTATTCTTAGACATGAAAAATTAACAAATTTTTTTCACACTTTTGTTAATATCGAAATACTAATAGTAGATATTTATTTTTATATTTGTCAAACTCAATTTAGTTCAATTTAGCTTTATATTTGTCAAAAATTAATTTTATTAAAAAATATCCATACATTTTTTAAACATGTCTATAGAAATTATTGATGAAAAATTTTAAATAATTTATGATAAATTTCTGAAATAAAAAAAACATTTAAGATATTGATAATTGATATTATGCTCAAAAAAAGAAAAATAAAAGAAGTATCGAATTTAGTAATATAGGAATGGGGTTGAAATAACTAAAAACTTATCTACAACAGGATTTTTAAAAAGTTAAATTTTACTTATAATTGCAAGCTTGAAAATGAATAATGATAGTGACATTATAATTTCTTAAGCTCTTAAAAACTGTAATAAAAGTTAAAAAAATTAATATTTATTTTTTTTTATGAACAATTTTGTAAAAATTATCAATTTTTCAACTTAAAAAATTTTGTAAATTACCGAACTTATGTGAATAAATTTCATGAACGATTTTCTCTCATAATTAAAAGTCTAGAAAGTAGTTGAGAAATAAATTTTTAACTGTTTTCACGGTTACGTGCGTTAATATCCCCGGACAAAATATCCCCGAAAATTAATCTCAACATAATTTTTTTAGTGTGTTTGTGTGTTTATTCAAAATTAAACCAAAAAAAACGCGGGGATATTTTGTCGGGGATATTTTGTCCGGGGATATTAACGCGTGTCACCGTTTTTACAATTTTCACCTTAAATGTACTGTAAAAGGAACAATTAAAAAATAATTTTTTTGATTTTGATCATCAAACCTTGCAATTAAGTTGAGGGAAATTTTCACTAAATTAATGAAAATATATTATATAGCCTTATTAAATACAGTATATTATTTTACAGATACTGAAAATAACACATGTGTACCATGTGAAGCAAATTGTGGGAGTTGTCAAGACCGTCCCGACCACTGTACAACGTGTGATCATCATCTGGTAATGTACGAGAGTAAATGTTACGCCGCTTGTCCTCTGTACACCTACGAAACACAAGATTACAACTGCGCGGCGTGTCACAATAATTGTGAAACATGTAATGGTACCGGTGAAAATCAGTGTATCAGCTGCAAGCCCGGATTCTTTTCACTTAATGGTATGTGCCAAAGTTCGTGCCCAGTGGGCTACAGCGCAGATAAAAAACGCCGAGAATGTATGCCCTGTCCACTCGGGTGTAAAACTTGCGTAACATCAAGCTGCACTAGCTGCATCGACGGATGGAGTATCAGCAAAAAAGGTATCTGTGTCCCGGATAGCCGCAGCAAGTGCAACGCTGCCGAGTACTTTGACACCGATATTTGCAAACCGTGTCATACGAGTTGTGAAACCTGTGCCGGACCATCAGAAGATTTTTGCACATCCTGTTCGAGCCCGCTGCTGCTTCAAAGCCGACGGTGTGTCGCCCAGTGTGAGGATGGTTATTATTCATTAGCCCAACCATCGCGACCCATTTGCTCGCCGTGTCTCCACACCTGCAAAACCTGTGTATCACGACTTAATTGCACAGCGTGTCAAGAGGGATTGCAATTACAAAGCGGCGAGTGTAGATCATCCTGTGCACAAGGATACTACAGTGACCGCGGCCAGTGTGCTAAGTGTTATCTCTCGTGTAAAACATGCTCCGGTCCACGGAGAGATCAGTGTGTTAGTTGCCCGCAAGGATGGCAACTAGCTGCCGGTGAGTGCCATCCAGAATGCCCGGAGGGGTTCTTTAAATCAAATTTCGGGTGTCAAAAATGTCATCATTACTGTCGCACTTGCAAAGGTGAAGGCCCCCTCGAGTGCACTTCCTGTCCGCCTCATTCTATGCTCGAGGGCGGACTCTGCATGGCATGTCTAGGTGCACAGTACTACGATCCGCTGACACAACTTTGCAAAAATTGCCATGGTGATTGCCGACGCTGCACCGGCCCGGGAAAATTCAGCTGTGCTGCTTGTACTCTACCGCTACACTTTGATAAACTTAATAATCAGTGCGTGCCATGCTGTCCGGCCAATAAGAAAAAGTCGGAAAATGATGAATGTTGTGTTTGTGATCCAGAAACTAGTGGCTGTAGGAACAGTTCACCGGCTGGTAAAAGACGTGTACCTGGTAGTGAAATTGGCGGTGATACGATACCACAATTTGATACTGGATTTGAAAGTCTTAGTAGTGACATTAAAGATCATAATCCTAGTTATGCTGTTACTGCTGCGACCATGATGGCTGTTGCTATTTGCGTTGCGTCTGTTGCCTTATTTGTAGCTATTTTTGTTGCCTTACAGGTAAATTAATAAATATTATGTCTAATTTACTTTAATTTAGACTCAACTGCTAAGATAATTTTCTGAAGAAAATTTTAAAAAATTTCAGTACTAAAAAAATATTTTTAAAAAATTTCATTCATAGTTTTTTTTTTTTTTTTTTTTTATTTTCACATGTGGAAAAAAATTCTAATAGCTATTGGACGCCAGTTAGCTTCAGTATCATATAGAAATTTTATGAACTGAAATTAGTAGACACCTCATAACTTTTTGGTTTTTTAATACAAACAAACTACTACTTAAAAAAATATATTTGAAAAATTGAATTTACGATGACTTGAATTTTCTTCAAGTTAATTTTTTAATTTTTTTTTTTTTTTTTTTATAGTTATGTCATTGTAAAGAACAATCATGAGAATTAGCATTAAAATTTTACATTATAATTTGGTCTAGATTAATAAAATAAAAACACCATGTGATTTTTTTTTACACTATTAGTATTAAAAATTATTAAATATACATTTTTAATTATTTTATTTTCTGTTTTTCTGTAGGCTGTATCAAGAAAACGTGAATCTTCAAATGGATATACCAAACTGGCGATGAGAGTTGAACCATCTGATGAAATAGAAGTTGATGATATGACCGAGCTTATGACCTAGACCTTATTAATAAATGAATGAAGAAATGATAATTAAGTTTCACTTGAAAGAGCTTTCCAACTTTTGGAAATAAATAATTAATTAAAAACTCATCAAGTGACATATGTGCTTTCTCCTCATCGCGTAATATTGAAAAAGAACAAGAGTACGCTGTATAATGTGAAATTAATTTTTATCAAACAATGATAAAATGCTAGATATTGATTTGTTTTTCGGTGAGGAGATTAAATGATAATTTAAATTGTCTGCATGTATGTAATTTAAGCAAAGAAAATTACTGATTGATGAGTGATGTTAAGAAATGAATGGGTTAGTGTTTATAGTGTAAACTAAATATTCAACCAATGATGACATGAAAAAACAACAAAATAATGTGATTCACTGAGAGGCAATTATTATTGAGTGTAATTGACATTGTAACTTGTACAAGAGTGATTAAGGGATATCGTAAAGTGCCTGATTAGTGATACCCACTCCATTCAAACTTACTCTACTGTTCTTTAATAATTTCCATTTCTTCTAATTTAGTACTTTATATGATAGAATTTATTTTAATATTATCATTGGATAAATTGCATTGTTTAAGAAAATAACTTGAAAGATGAGGAAATTTAAATGTGCGTAAGTGAATTGTATCTTCACTCAACAAACATCGAAAAATTTAAATTAAATTAACAGGCACTTATTAAAAACGGCTAAATATATTGACATTAGCCACAATTTTATGCCTCTATACTCTAATTATTATTATTAAATATTAAGAATCTTGTACATTTGTATAAAAAAAAGGGGAAAAAAACAAAAAACGACAAGAACAAAAATTCAAAAAAACAAAGAAAAAAAGTTTAAAAGTATAAAATAATTTAATATAAAATATATCGTAAAAAATAAAAAAAAAAAAAACGAATGCATAAAAAAATTTTATAAATTGAATAGATAATCGAACTTATAAGTTATTAAAAACTTAAAATTTTGATTATTTATGCAATGGAATTATGTTATACATTCCTAAACATTTTCATATCTTTTAGAGATACACATTTAAATTTTGTTAACTTTTGTTCTTTAAATATTTTATTTTGTCATTAATATATAACATTTTTTATATATATATATATATATATACATAAATTATATATTCAATTAACAATTTGTTCCATTTATTTTATTTCTTGTTGTTTTCTTATTTAGAAGACTAGAAACGAGCGATAATTAATTTAAAATTAATAAAAGAATAAATAAAAATATTCATTTAAACTCTTCGACGGTACGCTGTATGATCGTACCAAATATGTGAATATTGGATTTTGCCTTGTGATTTGATATAACACCATACTTTTATGATATATAATGAATACTACATAAATAAATGAATTTTTTTTTTAATTTATTTTTTTGGAATGATAAAGAATAGTAATTGTGTTTAAAAAATTAAAACACTATCTAGATATAACATTCTAACATTAACAATTGATTTTTTTTATTAGTTAATTCCTGATAGATTTCATTCCAAGGACCAGCTATTATGCTCATTATTTTCCTTCCCCGATCAATGAGATCTTGAGTATTTTTTAAAGTATCCCTAAAAATATAAATAAAAAAATATATATTAAAAAATCAATTAAAACTTTTATAATTTTATAGTAGTTATAGTACCAAAATTAACGTATTATTAATATTATTATTATTATTATAAATTAATTACTAATTACTTGTAAATTGAAGTTTTAGAATGTTGATTATTTTGTTGCAAATATTGTATATTGACGTCTGTGATCTTGTTAATTTCATTAGCGGCTTCAATACTTTCATTTCCAAACTTTTTGTCAACAATAGCGAGATTTTGTTCAAGATACGGCATCGAGTTTAACAAATTACCCATTATTATATTAACTTTTGCTAAATTATCGAATGTTATTGCTATGTCATCATGATATTTATATAACCATTTTTGTCGAATATTTAAACAACGTTTTAAATAATCAATCGCTTCTTTATTTTTCCCCATTTGTAAATATTCCTGTGCTGATGTGGACAAATCATTAGCAGTTTTCAGTTCTGTTTGTATTTCAATGTCTATTTTCCTCGTTATATTACAGTCTAAACAACGAGATAAATAAGTTATGGATTTTTCGAGCGGTCCATTACATTCTGGACATTTAACAGCGGTGAAGTGATCCTATATTATTTTAAACATATTATTATCAAAAATAAAACTAAATTTAAGTACATGAGTAGTTGGAAATTTTTTCTCCAATTTTGTCAAAAATAAAATATTGAAAATATTTTTATGAATTTTTCAAAGGATCAAACGTGCGTCGATGAAGATGTGACCATACACTTAAATATAATTGTAGAGCACTCAAACCAGTTTTTTTTTAATGTAAGATTCGATTTTTTCAAAGCTACATTTTTAAGTCAGTGATTATGCTTTGGTAATTGTTTTTTGCAAGAGTTTACATTAAAAACTATCAAACTATATTTTTTTATAGTATTTATAAAATTGATTCATTTAATTAATAGAGTAAGAAAAATTTGATTCTGATTTTAATACATCGTTACCAGCGATAACTGATCATGTATATCTATTTATTTATTTATTATTAATATTATTACCATTATTTATAGAAGAAAAATTAGTTCATAAATATAAATATCATTATCTTATTTTTATTTTTGACTACTCATAGATTTAAAAAAAAAATAACTTACCAAAAATTGTTTAAGATCAGGATCTGTACATGGTTTGCATTTACAATCAAAACGATACTGATCTTTCAAAGCTTTTTGACGTTCTTCAAACGGCATTCGTCGAAAATACGGACCTATTATTAAAGAAAAAAAAAATGAACAATATTAATTTTTTATTCGTCATTAAATTCAAGTTTAATATATTATGATTATTCATAATAATATACCATAGCAATTAAATACTTCTTCACCACTCACAACGTCTTTAATTGCTTTGACAATAAGGTAATCATTTGAAAATCTGAAACATTAACAAAAAAAAAATAATAAAAGATTGTATTACAATTATTTTTATAAATTTAATATTTTAATAACTGTAATTAAAATCTTGAATGTAGGTAAGTACTTACGTTGTTAGTATAGTAGGATCACAAGAATGATTCATCATGCTGGCTGACGGATAAATTCCAACGGCAATTCTTTGCTGCTGTTCTTCGAATACATCAGCTCCTACAGCAGTAGTTAAATTAAGTCGCGTGATCGCGTGACCATTAGCAATCAACTGAAGCATATGCCGTAAAATTATAGAACCAATAAATAATTTTTGACTTTCCTCACTTGAATTGTCAAAAGGAAAACTGAGATTACCACTTTTAAATTTATCAATCAAACATTTTTTTATGTCAATGTTGGTAAAAAAATCCGTGTACTTTTTTAAATAAAGAGTTAACATCATAGCTGCCTAAATAATAATATTTCAATTAAATAAAGTTTTATCATTAATTAATATTACTTTGAGTACAAAAAAAAAAAAAAAAGCGTTATTAAACTTTTTTAACCAAGTTCAATCAGAATCGACTAAATAAATTTTCTTTTAGTTTTTTTTAATACTCAATTTGTAATTTAAAAAAAAAAAAATAAAATTAATTTAGAGTAAAACTGATAGTAAAGAAATATATACGTACAACACTGTACATTATTAAATCCTCCGAGTTTAATTTATCGATATTGGTAACAAGTTCTTCTACATCGTTAAATCTCGTAACGTCATCCGTTTCAACGGATATTAATAACGATTTCAACGCTAAATGAGCTATTCCAATTTGCTTCCATATTTCTGATTGGTATCCAGAGCATTCAAACTTATGATAAGACCACGACTTCATCCAACATTCACGACTGCAGTATAAAATACTCGAACAACTTCTACACCTAAAATAGATATAGTTTCCTTTTCATATTATTTATACTCTGTTGATTTTTAACATCAGACGTCGAAATTAAAATAGTTATCCTCAATTAAGATATCTGATTAAAGTACTTTTAGATGCTTCAGCACAAAATTTTTAAATATTTATGTCGACTTTTCAAATTGTCAATTAACTGTTAATTAAATATTAAATTAGTTAAAACCAACTAAATATACTCACGGGATTGCTGAGTCAGTAATCAAACCACAACAGTGTGTACATAAAATATCAGAAGTAGCATTATCTAATGGAACAAACGCAAATGGTTTTTCAACAAAAAGTACATCCCCTTTTTGTATTGATTCATTAGCTATAACATGTCTTCCTCTTGTCGGTGAATACTCACGACTTAATTTAGATGAGGCAGATGGGAAATTAATGTTTAGTGGGAGTAATTCATTAGGATTAAATAAATATTTATTACTATGTAGCTTGTTTTCTCTTAAATTACTAGATTGAAAGTTCTTTTCAGATCCCTCGATAATTAGAGATGATAAACTTTCAATTTGGTTCATTAAATTTTCTGCGAAAAATTGAAAAAAAATAATAATTCTTGTAAAAAATAATTAACTTATGTTAAATTTTTTCAAATGAGAACCTACGAGTAATAACATTTTTTATAGATTAATAAAAAAGTTTATAATTTTACATCAATTTTTTATTTTACCTCTAGAGCTCTTTGAAATGTCTTCGGCATTTTTAATCAATTTTTCAGCTTCAGAAAGTTCTTTGGTGGCTTGATGGAACTTGTGTAATTTAATATAACATTGAGTGGCTCTTAAGTGCAATTTATATTTTAACTTTTTTGGATAATTTGATTGAATCGCTACCGCAATATCCTCCAAACATTGCTGTAAAAGACATTAAATAATTGTAAAAAAAAAAAAAAAAAAAAAATTAAAATAAATAATATAGTAAAAATAATTTATCGAAAATAACATTCTTACTTACGTCGTACCTACTCATAAAAAAAAATGCAGCTGAACGATTAGCGAGGGCTATTGAAAAATCACCGTTATAAAAGTCAGCATATTTAGCACTGTCTGTATATGAGTCAATACTTGATAAATAATTTTTTTCTTTAAAATATAAATTGCCTTTATCTTTTAGTCGTTTAGCTTGATCAGAGCATTTTGTTATTTTCATTTTATTTTGTTTTTCGAGCCATGATATTATTAATTCACTGTAACAAAAATAATATTCAATACGTTACTTTTTTCATTATTATTCAAATCAAATTAATGTATTCTGTGCCTCGAGGGTGAAGTAATAAAAATTTATGGACAGTATATTACTCGGTGGTAATATTCATTTTTCTATTTAAATAATTTACAACCAAAAAAATATTTTCATTTAAATATTCTATCATGCATGAAATATTCTGATACTATTTTTAAAAAATGAAAATAGCAGTGGGTCAAACACATTTATTATTCACTGAAAAAAAAAAAAATAATCTAATTTTAAATGACTGTTGTTCTATTAAAAAAAAAATTATTTAATATATATATATATATATATATATATATATATATATATATATATATATATATATATATATGCCTAATTCTAAAACATTTTACTTTACTGAGTTTCTTTATCGTTCTTTATCGTAAAATTAAAGAGTTAGACACCAATAATAACAAAATTTCTGTGTTATTAGTGTAATGCAGTGATAATAATTTGTACAAGCTTAAAATACACGAATTGTCATTTCAAAAATTATAGAACTAAAAGCTAAGGAAAATACATAGTACTTGATAAATAAAATTTTGTAATTATAGAAAATAATTTCAATTAATTTAAGTTACTTATTTTTCATATAAGAATCATTTCATACCGAATAAAAAATATTTTTTTTCATTTTTATTTTTAACTTAAAACTTTCAAGTAGCACGTATTACAAAAAGCAAATTTAAAAATTAATTTCTCAAAAATTGGTATTTCGAGTTCAAGTATTATTCTATTTCCTAAAGTATATAAAAATTAGTTTGAAATAATTCCACTTTCTTTGCTAATAATTTGCTAAACTATTAAAACCTAAACTTAAAAAAAGAACTGGATATCAATGAAATTACCTTAAGAGTACCTTAAGTTTTTAAGACACTAAAAAATTAATTAAAAATTAAAAATTAATTTTTTAAGATACTAAAATATTTTGCTTCATAAAAAATTAATCTACAAACTAAACCTAAACGAGCAACTAAAGTTTTCATTTTATTGTAAATCAATTGATTAATGCTTACTGAAATAAAAAATTAGTAAAAGTAATGACGTATTTGTGATTTTTTTTTCAAATTCTACAAACTTCCCATTTGACAAATTTTTATCAATAATCAAAAACATTGTTATTAATAATACTGAATTCAACAGACATCCAACAATTTTTTAGAGTTTTTCTTTAGCAAAAAAATTCTACATGTAGCAATTAAGAAAAAATAAAAGTGCAAATTTTTTAAAATAATTGATTGGTTATAAAAATTCTAAGAACTGTTAGATGTCTGCTAATTTCATTATCATTTGTTATCATCGTGATTCTTTCTCTTTTTATGATTTTTTTTTTTGCATAAATACACTAATCGTGTATAACCAAACAGTTGTAAAATTGTTCTATATTCTAATTTATGTATAATATTAAAATTTCGTAATTACAATTATTAGAAATGTTTCACATAATTCGTAAATTATTGCAAAATATTTTATGATAAAATTGTTATTTCAAAAATATGTATCAGAGTCAAGTTTTCATTCGGAGTAAATAAATAAATAAACACAAAAAATAAACAGGAAGTTACGAGACCTAATTTTGTGTATTATGAATGTAATAATAAAAAAATTAAACTTACTTTATTGTCGAATTAGACATAATTAGTGATATTAATTTAAATTCATTTCTATTATCATTAATTTTTCCTACTAAACTAGGTGTTGCTACTTTACGATTAATATTATCAAGCAACGATTGCCACTGCATTTTTAAATATCAAAGTATTATTAAAATAAATTATTTTTAACTATATACACTTCGTAATTACAATTTATATCTTATGATAAAAATAATTAAAATTATTTATTTCTATCATGTATTAATTTATAGAATTTTAGAATTTAACTTCGATCCTCACTACTTTTAGGTTAATATTTACATTTTCTCTTTCATGAAAACTCTGCATTATTTATAAACAATTTTAGGCTTTTCTTATTGGATTTGAAAAATCTTTAAAATTCGACAAGAAATAGTGAGGAATAAATAAATACAAAAGTTGGTATGCTATAGATATATATAAGTTATTATTCAAAACAATAATTATTAAATGAATTATTACTTAAATAATAAATATTACATTTCATGATTCAATATATAATATAGTTTTTACAATATGTACATTATGTAAATTATGAAAATTTATAAAATATAATAGAAAGTCTTAGCACTCAAGCACTCGTAAATTAATAGATGATAGCATTTTAATCAACAAGTTACAGCTTTTTACATAAATTTATCATTAACATTTTAGCTGTAATTTATACTAAATCTTTCTTTTTAAATTCATAAATATTTAAGCTTCATTTATCATTTATAAATATATTTAAAAACTTTTACACTCTTGATTAATTAAAAATAATCTTTAGGCTAATTTCAATCATCTTTCGATCAAAAATTTGTTAAATTACGTTATAATAGATGCAAAATTAATCTATTATATCAAGTCTCGTTAAATATTGATTGCATATCAAAGCCCAGCGTGCAAAACTTTTTTTTTCATTATTTATTTTATGATGACTAATAATGATATTCATAAATGACATTACATTTATTTAAAGCCAATTTTACTACAGACTAGTTTTAAATTTTGCAAAAAAATAAATAAAATCAAAATAAACTTCCTGATTCATACAATACATAATTACAAAAAAAAAAATAAAATCATTGTAATCATTCAAAAGCACCAATTGATTTTTTTACACAAAAAATATATACAATTTCAATATAACTTTTCTTCAATGATTCAACGATTAAAAATGATAAATTATTGGTGCTTTTCATTATCTAAATATATTTATATTTAATTCGAAAAAAATATATGACTATGCATAATACAAAATAACTATGAGAAACTATATTTTATACTTTCTATAAAATAATTTTCGATAAATTTTTTAAAAATATTTTACTCAAGTAAAATTCAGTCGATCTATATATATATATATATTAGGGTGTGCCAAAATGTAACTCCCGTGGAGAATCTTTTAAAATTGGAATTTTTAGTTCCGCTTTTAACAGGGGCTGCGTTTGGGCATTTCCTGATATATTTTGGTGTGAGACAATGTATTTGATTTTCATAGAATTTTTTAACAGAAGCTTAGTTTGGGTATTTCCGGTGAAAATTCAAAATTTGGCCGGAAGTGCCCAATTAAATCTCCTGTTAAAAATCCTATAAATAATCAAATGAATTCTCTCAACCCAAAATATCTCAGGAAATGCCCAAACACAGCTGCTGTTAAAAATGTAACTCAAAATTCCAATTTTGAAAGGTTCTCCACGGAAGTTACATTTTGGCACACCCTAATATATATATATATATATATATATATATATCTTACAAATAATTAAATATCTAAATAATCTACTATGTGTATATATATTCCACACATTCATTACTGATTATTATTATCAGTTTGACACAATGTTGTAAGAATATCCTTATACTTTTGCTGATTAATTTCAAATGTCTCTAATTGTTTAGTAAGATCACCGACTTGTTCAGCTAATGTTCTTTCTTCTTCCAAGAATGCTTGAAGTTGCGGTGCACTCTGGCATTCACGATAAAAAGTACCCAAATCGCTATTTGTATTAGTGCCAGCAAAAGGAGTTTTCTAATTAAAAAATAAATAAAAATATTTTTTAATTTCAATATGAGTAAATAACACAGATTAGTAATATATATCAGTTGCAAGCAGTTATTGTAATAAAAGACAAATCAAATTAAGAAAAAAAAAAATTTTTTTTTGGCATGAGCATAAATAATTACCAAGTCTACCATAATGAAATCGTCGTTAGCGCTGGTAATGGAACAGCTACTCCGTCTTGATCCATTTCTCGAATTACACTTAGACGTAGCATTGTCAATCGCCGATGACTTATCATTATTTCCGTTGTTGGTATCCAAAGTAGCTCCAACAACACTACTCAATGGGGTACTTGTGATAACCGAACCAGCAGCCGTACCAGTAGTTAAAGCAGAAACAGATGTTGCGGTAGCAGTCGTTGATGTTGGAGGATTTGATATGTCAGGTATAAGACCAAGAGGTGGTGATGTTTGTCTAGGAGTTAATAATGAACTAAACGGTACATCCGGTATAACTAAGTCTTGTTCATTGACAACAACTTGCTTATTAACAACAAAGGCCCCCACTTTAATTGTATCACTTAATGATTTTGATATTTCTTCACTGAAATAAATCATATTTTAATTTAGTCGTCAAGGTATTCAAGTGGATAAATAGTTTAGTTATTTAAATAACAACCTCTGCTGATATCTAGCGTGTCTTGGACTAAGATCCGAGTGAAAGTGATCACTTTTGAGCATTATAGAATCTCGGCTTGTGTGCGTGGGTGATATCGTCATTTTAGTCCGATAGGATACTGATAAATGAATTGTACCAACAGGAGTACAAAGTTGACCAACTCTTATGTGTTTATAATTATCTCCTGAAACAATATTGTTTTTTAATAACTATAGTTTTCATTTTTATTTTTTTTTCTTTTTAAAAAAAAAATTTTTTGATTTATAATCAGTTATTACCATTAAAAATATTAATTACTCACAACAAATTCGAATATTTTATAATCTTTAGTTGTATTATATAAATATTTAAAATAAACAGTTGACTTAAATGATAAAATTAATAAGTCAGTGACATTTTAAGTGAGAAAGTATGATAATTAGAAAGTGTAACATATTTTACTGAATAAGCATTTTTATAAAATAAAATAAACTGTGTAATGTATTGTATAGTATATTAAAATTTTAATTTAAAGAAAATATATTTTTGTATATGAAAGTTTTTCAATTTAAAGTTATATTGAATAGTTTATATTTTTTAGATTATAAAACACTTATATAATCAATTACTCAAAAAAATTTAAGTTTTCGAATATTAATGTAATGAATCGTTTAATTTAAATATTAACAATTAAATCGAATTAATATTGGATATATTTTTATAAATTTATCAATTAAATGACTACTAAATTCCTGCAAAATTATCACAAGCTACAAAACATTATATTATCATACATATATGTAAATATCAAAGCAAGAGAAATTTCCAATTTACATTCAGTGAAATAAAGTCTTGGGTCCTTATAAATATTGAAGATACTGATGATGAAACTAATAGATAACTAATAAAAATATACCATTAAATGAGTACATAACTAGCTACTGATACTAATAATTATTGGTATGAATAATGATTTTAAATGTATGTTAACAAAAAAAAACTTGTATCGGACTTTACTCATATCTCAATTAGTTTAAATAGAAGATTGTTCCTTTTTTATGTTGTTGACAGTAATAAAGTTAATAACTGTGTTAAGTTATCGTCATATAATATTTTATAATTTAATAAAATTAAATAATTGTATAGATATTCTTGCAGAAATTAGTAGTCGTAATTTTAAATAAAAGGTGTTTATCATTATTTTATGATAATAAAATAAAATTATAAATTTATATACCTAATGTATGAAGCTGCGGTTCACCCATATAAATTCTATAACAAATAACATACGAATCTGGTCCTTGTCTGCGACTTAATTTATAAGCAGGCGTAACTCGTGATATCGAAAGTAATGATTTAAGTAAAATTCCCATTCTATTATAAACGGTGTAGGTAACTCTTATAGTAGGATCACTTTGTTCAGGTAAAACACCCAAACTCCATGTTTCTAGGACCATCGTGTCGCCTTCTACTGTCCTTAATGATATTTCGATACACAATGGTATCGAAGAACTTATTGCTTCACCACACAGTACTTTTTTGGCTTCTGCTAAGACTTCAGGAAGATCATGAACTGCCAAATTAAACTGTAAAAACATGAAAACATAATTAAAATAATAATTCATAGTATTAATTATATAAAATGAAAAATAAAACTATATAAATTTACTAACCCAGTCAGCACCTGATGAGTCTGGTTTACATTTAGTGATAACTTTTTCACCAGATCTTGACTGCACTAATATTTGGGCAGTTTTGAAAGCCAAAAATTTCATAAATTTATCTAAATCCTTTTTATCTTGCATACTTAATTTCATAGCAGACATTTTTTAGCTCTTTACTGATTTCTTACTCAAAAATCTTCACGTAAACCGATGAAACGTATTAATTTTAAAAAACAATCTATTCAAAACTGGACTTAAAATGGATTTATTTAAAGAAAGTAAAGTCATTTTACTCATCATTGACATCAATGCTAATTCACTAATTCATTCAATTACGTCAATTATCGTAAGCAAATAAGTATTCAAACTTAATTATAATCACATTGTTTCACCAAATAAAAATTAACCTATCCAAACAAAATTGATATTATTTTTTTTTTTTACTTAATTATAAAAAATAATTACGTTGTATTAAATTCAATATATTAAACTAATGAATCATGTAATGAATCAAATAAATATAGTTTTATTCTTTGGCACTTTCGTTTTATAACCACCCACTACATTTGACACGGCAATATTTCATCGATAAATACTTTATTAAATATATTTCATTTAATCGTCGTTATTATTTTTATTTTACTCACTAATCATATTGATACAATTATTACTTATCATCAATTAAGCAATAAGTCTAATAAATTAGTTAGTATTGTTATTATTAAATGTTATGACATTACATCTGAAAGATATGAGCAATGAATTTTCGACACGAAGTTATGGTTATCTGAATGACTTGAAGTTAGTTGCCAATGAAAAAATAATCTTTTTTGCGTGATGCGCATCACTACCATTTATCTGCTGTCAATAATAGTATATTTTATTTAAAAACATAATTTTATTTATATTATTATTAATTTATAATTTTTTTTTAATTGATATTTATGTATATCATTATATGGAAATATTTTGTAATGTTAAACATCCGCACCCTTTAAAAGATTTTAGCGGGAAATTTAAAATCAGCACTAGAAAAGCAGAGTTTAAGGTATTACCCTCGCCAGAGTCGTTTTCTTGGGATTTTTTTTCAAATTTCGCAGATTAATATTTATATAATTCTGCATCGATTGACGCGATTTGAGAATTTTTGACCATCTAGTTTCCGAGATATTTAGTTTCAAAGTTTGAGTTTTAAACGCTCTTATACATTATGGTATACAGGATATCCAAAAGTTTACCTACAAACATTTTTATATCTTAGAAACTTTTCTTAGGATCTTTTTAAAAAACTAGAGTAACGTTAACTAACAACTAAACAATTAAAAAAAAAAAAATTCATTGATAATTACCACACAATTTCAGAGATATTTATTAATAAGTAATGAAAAATTTACCAGACTTTAGCCAAGGAGGGGATACGTTAATAAAGCTGTGGCAACAGCGCAAGTTTTGTCAGCCGCGAAAGAAGTATGAGACGCGCGTGCGCTGACAAATTTGAAAAGTTTAATTTACGTTAGGTGTAATATTATAGTTAATTTTATTTATTAAAAAAAAAAAAAACAATGATTATTTAATGAAAATAAGTATTTTTTTTATATTTATTAAAAATTCAAAAAGTTAACAATTTTAATCTAATAATATATATTAATCTTTCATAAGTTAAAAAATAATAAAAAAAAATACTAAAATTTAAAATCAGCTAATAATCAACACGAAAAATTTAATTACTGATTTTTTTGGAAAAAAAAAAAAAAAAAAAAAAACAATATTGTCAATTATTTTTTTTCAGACATTGTTATTATATTTCCGAATAAATGTATGTAAATAAATGAATAAACGCATGTATCAAAACAGAGGTTAGTCTACAGCTGATCCAAAACACTACAGTATCACCACTATAAAATATACTAGAAATTCAAATTGCGCGCATCCGCGCGCGCTCTAATCTTGAACCAATAAGGAATCAGGGTCCATGTTTTCGATACTAAGCTAACTTCATTCTACCATCAATTTTAGTATATAGAAGATTGACGTTCATGCAGTGTTGCCAGACTTTTCAAACGATCAGTTTCTCGTTCGTGATTGGCTGAAATAAGTACATAAACAGCAAAAAGTTTTAGGCTTGTCAGTAATGACTACCGGTATGTGTACCGTACACTCTAGCATAAACTTTTGACGACGGAAGTCGCGAGGGTAATACCTTAAAATCCAAACTAACTCTTTTTAAGAATATTAAAATAAAAGAAAAAATATTTTAAAGAAATCTTGAGTACATAAATGATAAATTTTTATAATTTATTTTTCTCACCTCCGGGCGGAAATCGTCAACTTTCGTCCCGCTGCGCTAAACGAAAATGCCGCTTTCCGCCTCCGTCAAGGAGAAAAATAGTATACACACCACGGGCAGTAAATAAGAAAGCCTCAGATCACATGTTTATTGACCTCGGCTTCGTCTCGGACAACAATTACATGTGATCTGAGACATTTCTTATTTTACTGCCCTAGATGTGAAATATACTATTGAGATAAAAAAGGATATAAATTTATACATGATTATAAATAATTTTGGTGATTAAATATTCATGTTTACGGTATATGTATATAAACACGGGTACTACATTAATATTAAAAATACGATATATTGATAAAATATGTATAAGAAATTTCTTGAACTGCCGCTGATAAACCTGCAAGAACTATCAGAACAAACAACTTTTGTCATTTATTGTATGAAGACTGTCGAAATTTATTAGCTTTCGTAAGTTGTCATTAAACTTTTATTACTAAACGTATAAATGTTTAATGTTGAAAAATAAAAAACTAATTCTAAAATAAGTAAAATGCCCGATTGCATGTAATGTGAATTATGTTATCAGAAATAACAGATTTGGGAACTCTAAATACTCTAAAAAATTTGATATTTAAAACAGAGTTTCAAATTTTGGAGTACTTTTTAAAATGCATTTTGGGCTTTTAACATCAAGTAACTCTTATATTTAATGACAAATTCTCATTTTTTTTTATATTCGTCCAAGAAATCGACCTATGCACGTCGGCTATGACCGAATGGCGCTTTTTTTTTATTCCGTGAACATGAAGTTATCAGACATTTAACCCTTCAGTACCCACGTTTTTTTTAGTGTCTCACTTGCACTGCAGCGACATCCTATAAGTTGAATGTTAGTGCGTGAGAAAAATTCTCATAGCGAGGGTACTGAAGGGTTAATAATTTTCTTAACCAATATATTATGACAAAAAAAAAATTAGAATGAAAAATTTCACTTGTAAAAATGGAAAAAATCTATCAATCCAATTTTTTTAGGATACTTTTTTAGTACTGATTTATTTGTTAAGTAAAAATGAAAAATGTTCGAATGTCTGCAAATTCTAAAGCCTTTTTATGCTTACTTTACCTATTTATTCGGCATTACTAAATATTTTATGATTTTCTAATTAAAAAAAAAAAATCTACTCTTAACTTAATATCTATAGTTGTACAGTCAACGCTCTCTGTATTTGACTCGCCCGTACAGGACCATTCTCTGTATTTAACTCGTCCTTGTCCATAAGAGCTGTGTAAAATCGTCAAATATAGAGGAAGAATGTGGTCCAATATAGAGAGCGGTCAAATACAGAGAGGTCCAATACAGAGAGCGTCGACTGTACACGGAGAAAAAAGTGTTGCTATTATCACGATACAGTATAGTGATGATCACGATCCACGTATGACTATACTTTAGATGCGCATATGTCCAATCTAGTGGATCGTGATTATCACGATCCACATGGATTCGGAAATCGAATGTCTATATTGCTATGGTTTATAGATGATTATTAGTTGTTTTTGATTAAATATTAATTATATGTTATTGCAGATTATTTTTTTTTTTTAGTTTTTTCGTATATTATTGTTATAAACATAAATACGAATTCCTTGTATAGCTTGATTAGTTTAAAATTTTTGTGTAGTTTATATGACAGTCAAGAATTAGGTTAGGTTTAAAAATGTTTAAATAATGATTGACAGCAGTTGGAATTTATTTTATGACTTTTTTTTTTATTTTTAAAAATATTAGCCTAGAAATTTGTATTATTGATATATTCATTAAAAATACGCAATTATTTTTATCATAAGAGAAATATTTTTTAATGGAATTTTTACTTCTTTATTACTCCATGTACTAAAAATAACATATTTTTGCGTAAAGTAGTATGGGATCAAATTATTTATGCTAAAAAAACCTTTCATGAAAACACAAATGTTATTTATTTAATACAATATATAATGTTCATTGTTTTTCTTTATCAACGCAGTAGAATTATATACAATAACCACGGACATAGCATTAACTCAGTTAGAATAGGAAGATTTATTTCTTTACTAGACCTTCAAAAAACGACACGAGTTTTTCAAGATTCCACTCGAGTAATTTATCAACAACCCAATTATCCATATCGCTGTTAATATAAATTGGTGCAATTATCGCTATTTCATCACCAAAATTATAAATAAATAAACTCGTAAGTTTCAGACTTGGTTATGTGTGGTAGCGCTGAACGCGTCGTGGATAGTGATAATCAGTATAATCACGATCCGTTTCGCTGTAGTAAGAAAACGTTTTTGAGATATTCACTATACAGTTGAGCGTGGTATTCAGTATTCACTGTTTCGAGCATAACTGTATTCGTATGGTGAATATGACAATACTGTTTTGAGCTAATCACGATACTTCGTTTACGATCCACTGGATCGCTATAATAGCAATACTTTTTTCTCCGTGTACTTAAAGTCACATTCAATTAAAGAAAAAACTCAAAATAATAAATTTTTTGGTTATCTGTCTTCAAAAGTATATTTTTATTTTAATGGCATATCTGTAATTTTTTATTGCAAATTTCGTAAGTCTAATTTGAAAGTTTTTACTAAGCTTGCCAAATATTTTAAGATCTGATAAATATTGAAATATTCTAAAGAGATATCACATTCTGAAAAATATTGAAAGAGCGGAAAAGCGGGGATCAGGTTTAGGTCTGGATATCTCAATTAAAACGCGTAAATAATTATCAAAATTAACACTATAAATTTATTTACACTAAATACAAGTTATATTTGATATGTTAAATAGCGGATTGTTTAAATAAAAGCGGATTTATAATACACAGCGTGGTTAGCACAAGCGATACCGGTTGACACGTGGGTGAACACTCTGCCGGCACTGTAAAAGCGGTGAAATAAATGCACAAATAACACAATTTATCTGTAACAAATTAGAGCGAATTATTAGCGGTTAATTTAAGCAATTTAAATTATAAAAATAGCGAAATGCGGAATTAATGGCGACTTGTTGCAACGAAAGCGTGGAAGCGAAAGATAATAATAATAATGCGTCTTCTTCCTCGTCGACTTGGGGAAGAAGGCTGATTGCGCATGTCAGCGGAGCGATCAGCCAATCACACCACCGAGACATGGCGTGATCAGTCAAGCTAAGCATTCATAGGCGGTTAGTTTTTGTGAGAACTAGCGGTCGACAGGTGCGGCTCGTGAAATTGGGAGTCCCCCAGGGGCGAGTTAATCGCTACTGGGCCTTGTTCACCGAACATTCTCCCCCGGGTTGGCGGCTGCGTCGACAAGATCATCTTCTTCATGCGTTAGCGGCAGGACACAGAGCTTTGTAATTGGACGTACCAGCTCTGTGTTAACTGTCTTAACAGTTACCACGCGGATTTGTCCATCTTCACCTGGATGGACAGCAATTACTTTGGCTAATGGCCACTTGGTTGGCGGGAGATCCTCAGTGGTGATCAGTACAACTGAACCCACCTTGATCTGGTTGCGTCGATGATGCCACTTTGAAATGGCCTGGTAGCGGTGGATGCAGTCCTGGTAGTAGCGTCTCCAGAAATGTTGAACCATTTGCTGGACTTGTTCCCAGTGCGAGAGCCGAGCAGGTTGTAAATCTGTCAGCGATGGCTCTGGGATAGCGGTCAGTGACTGTCCGATTAAGAGGTGACCTGGAGTCAGTACAGCCAGGCCAGCAGGATCTTCATTCAGCGGTGTGAGCAGTCTGGAATTCAATATGGCTTCAATTTGAGCCAGTAGCGTTGAATATTGTTCAAGCGTCAACAGCGAGTCTCCGATTGTTCTTCGAAGGTGAAATTTGATAGATTTCACAGCGACTTCCCATTTTCCTCCAAAATGTGGAGCTCCAGGCGGATTGAATTTCCAGTTCGTGCCATCTTGAGCGATCAAGGTTGATAATTCTCGTAATGTGCGAGATCCTGCAGCGAATAGTCGTTTCAGCTCTTTATCTGCTCCTACAAAATTGGTTCCACAGTCTGAATATAGCGTGTGGCAGATACCTCGGCGACTAGTGAAGCGGCGATAAGCGGCGATGAAAGCGGCAGCGGTGTAGTCAGTTACTAGCTCTAAATGTACAGCTGAACTGAACATGCATACAAAGACTGCAATCCAGCCTTTGTATGTTTTTGCTCCACGTCCTTGAAACGTTTTCAGCGTGATAGGTCCAGCGTAGTCGAGTCCTGTATGCAAGAAGACTCGAGTTGGCTGTACTCGTGCGGCGGGTAGTTGACCCATCAACTGTTGAGCGCGTTCTCCACGATGTCTCGTGCAGATAACGCAGCGTCAAATAAATGATCTGACTGGAACACGGCCTCCAATGATCCAGACACTCTTGCGTAAATCAGCGAGCGTAAGCTGAGTACCTCCGTGAAGCGTTTTGCGGTGCGAATCATCAATCAAAATTGATGTAAGCGGTGATTGTCGCGGTAGAATCGCTGGATGCCTCTCTTCTGGGTCCAGCAATGCGTTTTTCAAGCGGCCACCGACTCTCAGGACCCCCTGATGGTCGATGAACGGAGTCAGCTTAGTGATACTGTTATTTTTAGGCAGACCATCACCATCTTGTAGCGTGTGAAACTCTCTAGCGAAGTATTGTCCTTGAGTGAACTTAATTAAGGTCAATTTAGCGCGCTCCAGGTCTGATCGAGTAAGCGGGTAGGCCAGCGAAGATTATGGAACTCTTTTAAAGCGGTCGATGGCACGATGCTAGATGCTGAGTTTCCGTAGCAGTGGAAACAGCTGCGTGTAATGCGACAGTAATTGTTGGAGCAGGCAATTTTCTGCTTTCCAAGTTACTAGTGTCAGACCTTGGCGTTCTTCTCAATGCGTTGCGTTGTCGGTTGGAGGTTCCAGAGTGGGCCAAGAGGATTCTGGTTCATGAAGCCAAGTTGGTCCATGCCACCAGAGAGCGTGTTGTTTCAGTTTTAGCGTAGGTATACCTCTTGAAGCGCAGTAGTCAGCGGGGTTTTGTTTTCCTGGAATAAATTTCCAGGAGACATCTCGAAGCTTTTCTTGGATTTTTCCCACTCTATTGCGGACGAATGTCTTCCAGCGGATTGCCGGACTTTTAATCCATGCGAGAGTCACAGCGGAGTCAGTCCAGAGATTGATCCTGACATTTTCAAGCGACTGAACTTCTTTGATATGAAGTATCAGTTGTGTTAGCAACCATGCGGCAGATAATTCCAAGCGTGGAATTGTCATGGTCTTCAGCGGTGCTACTTGCGTTTTTGAACACAAAAGTGAGACCTTTGTGTTCCCATCAGCGTCAGTGACTCTCAAATAAACAGCGGCAGCCATAGCGTTTTGCGAAGCGTCTGAGAACCCGTGCAATTCCATAGTTGCTCCAGGTGCTATATTATTCCAGCGTGGAATGCGGATGGATTCGATGTTTCGAAGATCCTCGCGGTATCCAGTCCATTTGTGAATGAGTGATGGTGACAATTGTTCATCCCATGACACTCTATCTAGCCACAGATCTTGCATAAAGATCTTGGCTTTGACGACTATTGGTGCGAGAAGTCCTAGCGGATCATACAGCTTAGCGATTTCAGACAAAATAGCTCTTTTTGTCTTGGGCGTCTCTGGCGATAGCGTGTACTTGAACTGGAGAGCGTCAGTGCGTGAATTCCAGTACATGCCCAGGACTTTTACTGGTGCATCACTGATTTCTTTAAGCGGTGTATCCAACTGCTTTTCTGGAGCGACTTCAGCGAGTAACCGTGGGCTATTGCTAGCCCATTTGGCAAGCGGGAAGCAGCCTGCTGCACACAGAGCTTTTGTTTGTACTGCAGCCTTGATAGCGTCTTCTTCGTTGTCTGCTCCACCGTAGATGTCATCTACGTAGCGTGTTTTCAACATTGGAGCAACAGCTAGCGGAAAGCGGTGTCCTTCATCCTTTACTAGTTGGATAAGCACACGTACTGCGTCAAAAGGTGCACTAGCGGTTCCGTATGTGACTGTCTTGAGACAGTAAGCGTCTATTAAGTCATTCTCATCTATCCAGAGAATGCACTGAAGCGGCCAATCAAGCGAGTCGACCTCAATCGGTCTGAACATCTTGGTGATGTCAGTAGCGAATAGAATCCTGCTGCAGCGGATTCTCAACATCACATCAAAAATGTCAATTTGCGTTTTGGGTCCTGCGTGGAGAATGTCGTTCAATGAAATTCCTGTAGATGTTGCACAGGAACCATTGAACACTGTCCGGAGCTTCGTAGTGGCACTATCAAGCTTCAATACCCCATGGTGAGGCAAGAAGTAAGCGTTTGCGGGCAATTCGTTGACTGGTATTCGTACCATGTGTCCTAGTTGAATGTATTCTGCCATGAATGCACGATACATGTAAGAATATTCTCTTTCTCGCGACAAGCGAGTTATTAATCTGCGGAGTGACCCCATAGCTGCGTTGATAGAGTCGCCAAGTTGACTCTCAAGGGCCTTAAGCGGTAATCTCACTACGTAGCGTCCATCAGGCTATCGATAATGCGTTTGACGAAAGTGAATTTCACATTCGTCTTCTTCAGCGGTGTTGAGCGGTGAATTACCTGATGGAACCTCTTCCTGTTCCCAAAACTTAGCGATAGCGTCTTGTAATTCTGTATCTACTGACGCATGTAGTGCTGCGTGTGATGTTGAAGCGTGTTTAGCGGTGACAGCTCCATAGACAATCCAACCAAGCGTGGTGGATTGTGCAATAGGAGCATTGCGAGGTCCTCGTTGAATCTCTGCGTTCATGATCTGTGCGGCTGGTGATGCACCTAGAATAATATCTACAGGGCGTGGCTGTAGATACTGCGGGTCAGCGAGCTTGAGATTCTCAAGATGCGGCCATTTCGGATCAGCGATCACGAACGATGGAAGATCTACCGTCAGTGTCGGTAGAATATGCATGGTGACATGCATTGATGCGGTCGTACACAGCGAACGAAGCTCAATTGTGCTCACACCTAGTGAGCTTCCTGCGGAGACATTGCCAATGCCCTTGAGCATGACCATGTCACGCTGTAGCGGTTGTCCAAGCTTCTTGAAGAGCGACTGTCTCATAAATGAGAGCTCTGAACCTTGATCAATCAACACTCTGGCGGTGATTGGATTGCCATGATGCGGGCGTACCTGGACTAAGGCGGTAGCTAGCAAAACTTGAGCGGAAAGCGAATCTGTGCGGAAGATGTAGACTGCGGTGAAGCTGGTTTCGTTGGTGCATCCAAAATGGATGGACATGTAGTGACGTTGACCACATTTTTGGCAATCTTGAGCGGTCTTGCAATCTGCGGCGCGGTGCGGAACACGAAAGTTGAAGCACAAATTGCATTTTTCAACTATCTTGTGTAATTCTCCATAGCGAGGTTATTTAAGGCCCGAAGTCGAGTTTTCAGTCTTAATAAACGGAAAGTTCAGCGTACCGGTGTACGAATGACTATCAGGAGCAGCACCCGATGTGCTCTGCGATGCTCCTGACACTCGACCTTTCCTAGCGGTATTACACTTCACTTAACACAAAACAATTTTTAGCGGTATGATTAATTAAATTAATTGAGATAGAGCCAGCCTGATCCGGCTCGAGGGACCAATGAAAAATGCTGAAAGAGCGGAAAAGCGGGGATCAGGTTTAGGTCTGGATATCTCAATTAAAACGCGTAAATAATTATCAAAATTAACACTATAAATTTATTTACACTAAATACAAGTTATATTTAATATGTTAAATAGCGGATTGTTTAAATAAAAGTGGATTTATAATACACAGCGTGGTTAGCACAAGCGATACCGGTTGACACGTGGGTGAACACTCTGCCGGCACTGTAAAAGCGGTGAAATAAATGCACAAATAACACAATTTATCTGTAACAAATTAGAGCGAATTATTAGCGGTTAATTTAAGCAATTTAAATTATAAAAATAGCGAAATGCGGTTAATTAACAATAAGCGAAAGTAAAGCGGAATTAATGGCGACTTGTTGCAACGAAAGCGTGGAAGCGAAAGATAATAATAATAATGCGTCTTCTTCCTCGTCGACTTAAGGAAGAAGGCTGATTGCGCATGTCAGCGGAGCGATCAGCCAATCACACCACCGAGACATGGCGTGATCAGTCAAGCTAAGCATTCATAGGCGGTTAGTTTTTGCGGGAACTAGCGGTCGACAGGTGCGGCTCGTGAAATTGGGAGTCCCCCAGGGGCGAGTTAATCGCTACTGGGCCTTGTTCACCGAACACATTCTGTTAATTTCGTAAGCTGAAAAAAAATTAACTTGAATCATGAGAAAAATTCTTGAACCAAGAAAACAATTTTGAGGAGTCATTGTCTTGAATCAAGATCGAAAATTCTTGAATTAAGTAAAATTTACTTAAACCAAGAAAAATTTCTTAGTTTAAGAATTTTCCTACTCAAATCAAGATGATGAAATTCTTCAAAATTGTTTACTTGATTCAAGTAAATTTTTTTTCTGTGTACAGAAAATTATTAAAAAAAAAAAAAAATTACTGTGATATTTAGAAAAAAATTTTATTAGAATATTTCATTTTACAAACTAATATTAAATACATGAGCTACCGTCTTCTTTGTACATATTTTAATGGATGTTTTATGTTTTAACATTTTCGAAATCGCTTCAATAATTTTTAAATTTATCTGGAATATTTTCTATACAAATTTTTAGACTTTTCAAAAGTATTAAATAGAAAATCACAGTATAATCTCTAAAGTTTTTTCTAAATAGTTCTAGAATATTCTGATACCTTCCAATACAATTTAGTTTTTGAACCTTACTCAAATAATAATACGCTTCAAAAACTTAAGCAAGTTTTCTTATTTTTTAAATTTATTTATTAAAGAATTGAATTTCTCGATACTAATCAAAAAAATATAAATATGATCATGTACAATTATCTGATGGGGCTTCAATAAATATATAGATAAAGTGAAAATTAATATCTTTTTTCCGGTTCAAAATAATATCATAGTATAACAATTCCATATTTTACCATTTATAGCAAATAAGTGGATAATGAAAATGGTACTTAATTTTTCAATTAATAACAATTACACCTACACCACATTTAAATTATTTTTATGCTACAATAAATTCATAAATTAAACTTTTTATACTAAAAAAAAAATAATGTTATTTACAAAAACAATATAATAAATTCATTAAAAAAAAAACTTTCCGTCAGTCGTAAAAGTAAAGCCTAATTGAATTGATAAAATAAAAAAAAAAAAACTTATCTTGGCTGATCAACTTGATAAAATATTATTCGATACTACAAAAAGGTTTTGTTGAAACTCTTCAGTCAGTAATCTGACTGTATGATCAGCATAACTGAAATTGCAAGAATTTTTTAACAACGTAATCCTAATAATTATCAATCTCAGACACATTATATGTTTACAAACACATTTGAGATAAACATAAGAATTTAATCAACAAACTAAAAGTATTTTCATTAATGCGTGACTCTTCTTCAATTGCGTGGCTAAGGAATTAAATAAACAGACATAATTGAGTAATAATAATCTAGTCGTATTGACATAAATAGTTTATTGAAATAAAGAATCCGGTAACTTGATTAAAAAAAAAAATATAATATCTTTAATCACACTATACTCGAAAATTTTCCAGAATATTTTGTTAGTGATTCATTTAATTATCGTAGTAATAACTTCTAATTTTTATCACTTATCTAAGTCATCAATTCGATATCTTTTTCTTTCATATGTAAATGTTTTTTTGTTCATTTATATTTTAATGCTTTGTAGTCCTAATTACAAGTAATAAAATTAATGGGAATAGGACAAGGTTTTAAAAAAAAAAAAAAATGATAAATTTTCTCCATCAGTCAAGCTTTAAATACCTGACTCATCGACAAAAAAAAATTCCATATTGACTTTCTTTTCACATCACTGCAAGATATACTCAGAATTATCGCTTAAGTGTTCTGCCAGCTCATAGTTTGCAATAAAGTAACAGAATTCCCCAATCTGGAATAAAAGGATTCATATATTTTACTGTTTTTATCATTTTAAACGATCCAAAAAATTTATCTATACTGATTAGTTCAAATATTTTTCTTAAGTTGATGTTTTGCGCATTAAAATGTCATTAAAATTTTGAAAAAGTTCTTTTGTAATCGAATGCGCTTGTAATTTATCTAAATATAAGGCTTAGTAATTTTAGCGTGATATTTTCTCATGTTTGGAATGCCAATGACAATGTATGCTGAGCTAGAATCACACTTCTGCTGCGTGACACTATTTACTTAGTAATTCCCCGAAAAATATCGCGCAATTGTTTAAAAAAAGAGAATATTCTTACACATACGTACAATTTTTTGAGTAGTCTGTTAACATGAACTAATAAGAATTAAAATATAATAAAAATTTTATAGTTATTAATTTATAACAATTGATTTATAAAAAAAATAATAAAAACAATAAAAAGATTTTATTTATCAGTAAATGAATTTCTAAAACTGATACAAAAATTTTTATAAATTTATCATTTACGGTAATTAATAACTGATTTCCCAATTTAAGTTACAGTATTATATATACTATATAATATCATTCCATTGTTTCATAAAAATATTTCTTGGAAGATTAAAATAATGTATTTGTAAAAAAAGTGAGGTTTCAAATTTTTACAAATAAACTCCCGTAAAATAATTTATGTAATTAATTTGCTATCTGAGAAAAATATGTTCATCGATAGTAACTGACACATTTTCATAAAGTAAATGACCACCAATTGGTCATAAAATCAATTAATAAAATAGTTAATAGTCGATAAAATCTATTAATTTTGTAGTTGACTGTACTTAGGTCGACACTCCAACTGCAATGGAAATTTCCACTGGGTGCTGCTGCCATCATTGCTTAGCTCCTGTCTCTACTCGATTATATTTCTTGTTGACCCGCTGTTGTCTCACCATATGTAGGATATAACTACTATATGTGCTGTAGCACCTTACAATAACATCTAATAACAATTAATCCTATATTATCGACTTATATTAATTAAACAAATGTTCCTTCCCCCGTTTTTTCAAATTTGATAAAGCTCAAAATAACATTAACACTCTGTACAAATAATAGTATCTTATTTCTACTTATTTCTATTAATCTAATATTCCTTGTATTTTTAATACCTCAAACAATAACACATTTGTAATAAAAAAAAAAAAAAAAAAAATATCAATAAGCCATTAACCATTAGCTTAGATTCAAAGCTACATTAAACATTGTAACTGTTAATATATCGTCCCTAATTGTACAACATTAAAGAATTCTTAATTTGATGTTGTCAGTTGTCAAGTATAAAGCAATCGTTTTGATAAGTTTATATCACTTGATAACAATAGTCGCCTCAAGCTAAATTTCAAAGACGTCAATTCATAAAAATAGTAAATTCAAAAAATAAAACGTAATATTGTGATTGAATATTAATAATTCACAAAATCAAACAGGAGTTTATTTTTGAGTAAATTGCAAAAAATGTTAAAATTTTTCGAAAATTCAATTGAAATTTAGTCACGTGTGTGATAGTATTTTTGCAGAGGATTGTACCCGATTGTTAGACCTCACACAGCAACTGAGCAGCAGGCCTCTTTTTTCGTCGACTCAGGAACTTCTCTGTCACTTACATTACGTTTTACAATATATTAGCTCGAATGAGCATATTTCGAAACGGTTCTGTATACATAATATATATAATACGACTCTCAGATAAATAAAATGATCATACTATATATACGTTTAAAAAATCAACAACGATTGTTTTATGTCTATATTTGTTTTTATTTTTATTGTTAAATATAATAATATAGTCACGTTGTAAATACTTATTACTTATTACATTTGTAACATAATACAATAAAATGATCTGAATGCGAAGAAATAAAATTTAATTATTACTACAGGTGACAATCGATCAATATAGGGTTACATTTGAAAATTGATATTGATAAATGATAATGTTAATTTTTTTAATATTTTCAGTGACTTTACTAATTATTCGATTTTTTTATAATTGTTTAGTTTCACGGTCATCTGGTTTTCTTGCTATAAAAATACGAAAGTTTAACAATTTGAAACATTTTTTTTTTTCGAATTATTTCATTCAACGGCACATTCCCGATAATAGTCATGAAAATTTGTAAAAAAGAAATTTTCAAGTAGTTTTAAAGCGTTTAATGTTAACAAAAATGTACCGAAAAAAGTCTAACAATTTTAAGTAATTTTTTTCGTTTTCTCCGTATAAAAACAGACAATTTAGAATAAAAAAAATTTTTTTTCAAGTATTCAAATTTTTTATCATTAAAAACAATTTTTTTTTGTCAAAAAATTAAATTTTTATTTCAAACCGCTCTATTTTTGATAACTTTAAGAAAAAAAAATATGTGATTGTTAAAAAACCTCCTAAATATCATTTTTATAGATTGAAATATTGTAAACCATAAAACCAAACTATAGACTTTTTATTATAATTTAGATACTTTAAATGAAATCAATACGATAGGAGGAATCAAGAAATTAGATTTAAAAATAATACTACAACGTAGCATGTGATCATGAAAATTATCTTTTCACGGTCGATTCGACTCGGGTTTACTACGTAGTTTCTGGGTGAATAGATTCAGAAGGGTTATAAGTACGTGTGTCGGGCACAGTTGTATACATGAACGTATATAGGCTGTTTGCAAATGTGTGTTGGTAAATACAAAACTTGAATCGCTAAAGCGTTATGTGGGGGACGTAAGGAGTAAGGGTGCCTGGCGTCGCAAGGTCTGGGTCAGCAGACAAAACCCAGATCAACATTTATTTGGACAACTTTACCCCACAACCGAGATAACCGACGATAATAATAAAAATAACAATAATAATGTACGTGGGTGTACATAAGTACGTATAGATATATGCGAAGATGTAGTGACGTGTATAATACGTCATGCGACAGTCTGGCGACTCAATGAATCCAAAACATTCGGCAATATCTTTTGAACTCTTAACATCTAATCGAATGTTTTTTAATTTTACTTTGAGTACCTATAGTTATTTTTATTCTATCACTACAGTAAAATCTCTTTAAAATCAATCCCCGCTAAATTCATCTTCCACTCCCATTTCCAAGAAAAGTTACTTAATTGACCCTCTTTTTTGTGTTGTTCTTTCTGTCGCTCTTATATTATTTTTTCGCTCGGTTATATCAATTTCCAAGAATTTATCATCGATACCCATCGATTGATTCCAACGAGATCAACTATTTAGTTTTGTACTAGAAATAGTATTGATTTTTTGACACTTTTTTGAACAATCAAAAAACTGAAATTTCGGAAAAAAATTATATAATTATTGAGAATTTTTATAACATTACATACTTTTCTACAATTACTATTCAAAATTTCTATTTCTTTATGTAATTATGAAAATTTATAAACACGAAAAAAAAGTCCTGTCAAATTTACCGTGAAAACTGTTAAATTTAAAATTTCACTCCTGTCAAGACATAACTGTTAAATTTACATTTTTAGAAATTTAATTTTTACATCACAAAATCTGACAACGGCAAAATTTTAATTTCATATTGTTAAAAATGTCAGTCTTACATTATAAAAAATGTAAAAATATAGCATATGTGGAAAACGTGTTGAATTTACAGAGAATAAGTGCGAAGAAAAAGATTTTTTCATATCTAAAAATAAAAAAAAAATTTTTTGCTTTCTATGCTGTTTCTGAAGTAATTTTTAACCTCATCGTGCATAATATAGAATTTGTCCTTTATTTTAACTAAAATTTTTCTATTTGACTTTTTTTTTTTTTTTTTAAAGAAATCTTTTTGCTCAGCAATTTTTAAAAGCATTTGATAGTGTACAATTAGAGCTACATTGGCTTTTAAAAATTTCTTAAAACATAAACTTCCCCATTTATATAAGCTAAAATGTAATCCGTAAACCAAAACTTTAGACATCTCACTTTTTTTGAAGTTTTTCAAATCAGTATTTTTACTCCTGAAGAATGACTATCCTTTTTTTTGTCAATATAACACCATTTAATTATGTAAGTTTTACATTTCGTTGAAGCAAAAATCTTTAAGCAAGGGAATCATTTTAAAGAATTTAATTAACTTAAATCAAGTAGAAAAAATTTGAACTGAGTGAAATTTACTTAAATCAAGAAAAGTTCAAATTTTTTTTCTATTCAATCAAGTCAATTTTTCCATCAGTGTTAAGCAGTCTAAAACTCTGAAATTTCATAAAAATTAATAAAATTTTGTACATTTTACGTGACAATATTTAACAATTTAATAAAAATTCAAAGTTTCATAAAATTTTTCATAATTATTTTATAATATAACTAATGAAAACTTTTACATGATTTAAAGTAAATAATAGTATACATTATTATATCAAAATATATGTAGCCAAAGCACAAACGTTACTTTTATAATGCTATATATAACTTTATATACCCGAGTCGAAAAAATGAACTTAGATGAGCTTAAACCAATTGTTTTAGTGTGGCAGTAATGTTCATTTAAGTGAATTTTTTCAACTCGGGCAAATATACAAAATGTTCTTGAAAATAAAAAGTTTTGAGGGAGTTCGTAAAATTTATTCGAATCATTGATTAAACGAAATTTCCCGCCCCAAGTCTAAAAAGGGCAATTGTGAACACTAATTTACCACAAAAGCTTTAATTTCTTATGAATCTTATAATAAATGTTCACTATACGTTATTAAATAAATGAATTAATGAAAAGTGATGATTTGTGGAATTTTTTTTTCTCTCGACAAAAAACATATTATTTAATGAAACATCTATGTGTTAAATGAAACGATCATAAAAAAATCGTTAATGATTACATTTGTAAAAAAAATGAGCCGATGTTCTCGACACTGGTTTCGAATTACCCGGGTCAAATAAAATACTTGCCGAAGTATGCACTCTTTATATTAATAGCATCAGCATTTGTGGAGCATAAAAGAAGAAGAACTGTTTATTCAATCTAATTTTCAAGAAACATTGTTTATTGTTTTATTTTCTTTGTTTTAAATCTCATTCTGTTTTTATTTTTTATGGATATACGGGTAATAAAAAAAAATCTCGTTAATACTTTTGAATAAATATATTTACAAATTCTTAAATATTTGAATAATTTCACTGACAAATATATAAATTGATAATAAACAAACAAATTTAGCGAATATAACCGTGAGATACATACACCAATGATAATTATATAAATAGGTATACAAGGATAAATATCAGAGTTAAATCTAAAGACAATAATTCAAATTCTTTTGATCGACCTTGTTTGTTGTAAAGTTTTTTCACAAAAAATAAAAAACATCATAAAAAACGACGAAAATAATTTATTTGAAGACTATTTCAATAGTACGCGAGTAGTTTAGAACCGAGAAACTCTTCTGCTTATTTTTGGCCGACTTAATTTTCTGATTTTTTATGGGACCGTAATTCTAATAAGTTTCGAAAAATATGGAAATTGAAACAGGTATAATTCAGAATCATAAAAAACATAATTAAACAATCTAAAAGCATCCTTTATCCGTAAAAAATCTTGCCGATTGATCGCTTCTCAGACGTTTGCTTCTTAAAGTAATATATATTTTCAGCTCTAAGCAGTTGGTACTACCAAAAATTCATGAGAAAGTCGTAAAAATGAAAGACACAGTAAGTACTGCGAAAAAGCATGCGTGTAAGTATAGAAAGGTACAGGAAATAGAAGACGATTTAATAGACCAAGTTATTGTATATACAAAAGCGGGTAAAAAAAGGAGAAGAATACAAAATAAAAGAGACTGAGTTGAAGATATTTTCTAGTTAAGTTGCACTGAATAGAAATCTAAAACTGCCAACTGAACTTGGGTAGTTATTTTACGAAGTCTAGTACAGTCTAGTAGTCTAATAGCTAAATACGTAGTTTGTGTACAGTCAGTACAACAGTGGGGTTGTTAGTGAATGTAAGAGGGGATATATCTTGATACGGAAAGGGAAAATAAGTTTAAGTGGGAGCAAGAGTAGAAGGGATTTGGATGAAAAATTTGTGGGTTGTCTTGTTTGCCACGCTATTCTCATTCCTCGTTGAGATCTACTAAAAGACACATTGGTAATCAATTAACACCACCGACTGTGCCTTGTGTTCATTCCATTAATTAATTTAATTTATTTAAATTTTTAACTTCAAGGCAGTGAATCGAGGAAAAAATATAACACACTATTTAATAAAATCATACAAGGAGATAAATTTCTATTTGATTAATCAATTTATTTATAATATTTGTACATATATACACACGTATGTATATCTATATAAATATATCTTCTATAAATATTTAACCAGAAGAAATACAGATATATTTTTAAAAATCTAAATTCATAAAAACGTGCACCGGAAGTGTGTCAGCACGATACATTTTAGTGATGCTGCTGCGCGAATTTTTTAAATTTGAATATTTATGAATAAGCGATGAATTAATTAATGATTATTAAAAAAAAAATTGTGAGTGCTGTATAAAGTATACAGATAAAAATATATATATATATTTATATTTTTTATAACGTATATTAAAGGTAAATTGCTGGCAACTAAAATTAAAGAGGCCTTTGGCAAATAGAAATATATTCTATTAAATTATTTAAATAATGTCACACTTGATGTCTAATCAGGCCAATGCGCCGTTACAAGGGGGTGATTTCAAGGTAAGAAATTTTTTTTTAACCTTTATAAGTATTAATTTGTAATTGGTTTTAAACACTATTTACAATCAATAATCTACAGCATATTTATTAGTTATTATATAAAAAAAATTATGCGCGCTTTATATTTCTTCGCATGGCTTTTTCCTTATACCCATATAACGTATCGATTTAATTATTACCGTTAAATGTCAATTTGTGAATAAATAAACAACAACAATATTGAATTTCTAAAAAAAACATATTTTTAAAAGGCAAATATTTGTTGATTTTATGAGTCAATTAACTTTTTCAAGTGCTAAATATAAATAAGAAATTTTGTAGAAATTAATGCGTAACATCAAAGCTAATCAATATATAAAAAAGAATATTGAGTTGGGTTGAAGTAAAGTTACACGTGAATCAATAGTTTACTACGCAGAAGCTATGGTAAATAATAAAGTAAAATATTATTGGTTTTTATCGAATTTTTGTTTCTACTATACAAATTGAGAATCCGTTAGTAGGGGTGTACAAAAATCGTTTGCGCATGATTGAAAGTTTGCGACTTACCATCTGTCGCGTGTTTGAATACAATCTAATTCCAAATGTATATATACATATATATTAACTTACTGCAATACTTGTAAGTCATTGTAGTGGTAGTTGAATAAAATCGAAGTAACACAATTTTCATCTTTTACCTTGCGGTATATCTATATACATATAAATCGTTACATCACCGTCTACGTCTACGTCCCGAGTACACAAAGTTCAACGACATATAGACTGGAGAAAAAATCAATACTTTAACTCTATAGGCATGAATAAATAAGATAATTCGATTATTGTTAAGCTATATTGCAAAGATTCTGCAAAGTAAAAGTTTAAATAAAGATTTTTAAACAATACACTTCTCGATGCTAAAATAGTATTCTACGTATTTGATTTTAATAATTTCAATGTTTTCTATTTCCATTATTTATATTATAAGTAAAGTAGTAAACTTTTTATAGACCGTTAAAAATTTAGCGATAACTATTCAAGTACCTCGTGTCTTTAGCGATAAAGCCGGTATGTAAGCAAGTAGTGTGAGCTCGCTGGTATAATTTTTTTCATTTTTGTAGTAGAATAGTTCGAATAATTTTTTTTTTCTTCACTTTATTTATTTTTACATTTATGTAGTTCATTAAAAATTCATTATTTTAATGCTTAAAATATCTTTCAGTCAATAAAAATGTCACTAAAGTAGTCAAACTATTATCTCGAAATTGATTTTTAAAAAGGTAATTAAGATTTTAACTAATCTTAGTTTTGGAATAAGACGACTTTTAAGTCGTAGTTGTATTTATTTTTAAACTCAAGTTATGGAATGGAATTTTCCATTCCTGTAGGCCTCGGATTCTCTTCATGACGTTGACAATACACATTCAATACACAATAGTTACAGGAATTATAGTGGGGACACAACCGTAAGTCTGTACGCACCTAACAGTTCTCGTGTCCCTGTTCAAGTACTTACTATTATTATTATTCATTGTTATTTTCTTTTTTTTTTTTTTTGTACCAATATATGCTTACTTATTCACTTTACTTCAAATAATTTTGTCGAGATTGTAATGACTGATTACTGTCATACTTACTTCAGTAAAATTTTAGCTAATTGCATGGCAAATAATAGCTTTCTAACTGTATACAGGAAAAAAAATTATTAGTTTATCCAAAAAAATTTCGATTTGTTTTTGTTCTATTAATAAACTTATACGCTCAACTAAAAAAAATAAATAAATAAATAAATAACGATTTATTAATTAAATCTTCTTTAACGATAAGGAACCATTCGAGTACTATTTCTGATAAGAGATTGAAATTTTTCATCGTTTTTGTGAAAAGAGAAAGTATGCAGTACGTAGTTCGACCATAGTAATAATAAAATAGTCAGAAATCTATATTGTTATTGATCATTAATTAGATAAAAAATAAAATCACAAATTGGAGCATATTTTTAAATACTAAAATACTGCAGTAATAGCTCATTCAAATTTTTTGTCAGATCATGAAAATAATGAAACTTTAAATAGTTGTTCTTTCAACTTTTTCAAGAGATTATAACAATATAATTTTACAAATTTTTAATAGGTGAATATAGAATAAAAAGCAATAAAAAAAAAAAACTAGGTTTTAAAATTAATTTTAAATGCAATCGCTACTGATAGTAATTTAATCCTGCTTCAATGTCTTCAGATAAGGATTTGAGCAATAGCTCAAAATCCTCTTCTTTATGTCAGTAATGACTAATGTTACGTCAAGGCAATAGTTTCTAAGATAAAAATTTCTTAATTTTTATTTTGTTCGTTTACTTATAATTAATAACACAAATTAAAAACGTTAAATTTTTATTAGGATTACATATTGTTAGGTTCGTTATCGAAATTTTTAAAAACGAGATTTTTTTAAATCAATTTTTAATAAAATTCCTAAATCATTTAAAGTGATAAAAAAAAAATTAATTAATATTAGCGTATAATAAACTATTATAATTTTATTCAACTTATTAATCAATCAAGTCAATGTTAACTAAGTATATACTTATCAACTAATCGTACTATAATTATAAAAAATAATTAAAATATTCAAATTTTATGAATAAAGTCGATAAATTTGCCGACATACAACGATAAATTACTTGTATTTTTTTTTAATAATTTCATAAATTCCAGCAACTAAAGTATGCCAAAAGTATTTCAGACGGACAAACAATCGTAATTTTTTAATTAATATTATTAAAAATAATAACAGCAAAATATAAACAAATAAGTTTATATTGCAACTCAATCCGATGTTTTATTGCTAAACTCACTACCGCGATAAATAATAACAAATACAATTTTTTAATAACTTAATAGCGGCAATAGAGATACAGTTACATCCCATATTTGTTACAAACAGTTTAATCATAAATTTTTTGAAATAATAATCAGAGTTCAGAGAACAAACATCAGCGCGTCATAAAAATGTAATAATATAAACATGCAATGTTTTATTATCATGCATTGGATAATTATTTAATTTTTCCTCTATGTGGTTAACCAATAATAGTATTAAGTTTTCCTGTTTAAAAACCTAAACATTAAGCGGCAAAACTTGTAATTACGTAAAACTACGCACACATTTTATTAGAAAATAGTTATTTTCGATACGTATGCGCGATGGTAGGTATTTTGGTAAGCTTGAAGTGACGTCACGAGGCTGAGATTATGAGTGCATTCTCAACAAAACCGAGTACGTTGTTATCGGTCGAGCGAAGCGAGACCAGATAAAACGTGCGAGGTTTTGTTGAGAATGTATTTATAATCTCAGACGAGTGTCATCACTTCAAGTTTATTACCAAAATACCAACCTTTGCGGATTTGTATCGAACAAAATTTTTTGTAATAGCAACGGCGAAACTCGGAGGATGCAAGAAGAGGATGCAAATAAAATGTTATTCATTTATGAACTGTCACACGTAAATAAATGGCAAACTAAAATATTAGTAAAATTGTTTACAAGAATCGACTTGTCGCCAAGATTTTTTTTTTTCGATTCATACTCTCCCTGGTGGATGATTGTAGAAATAAACGAAACTAAATATCCTATAGTACTTTTTAGCATCCATGCGGGAATGTAGAGACAGATAGAGAGAGAGATGTCACTTATCCTTACGTGTGCGTGAAAAGTAGACTCAACTATAGATGACCAGATATCATTCATTTTACCCCTCCTAACTATAGCTCGAAAATCCAAGTTTCGCGGTTGGTATTACAAAAAAAATATTTTGCTACACTCTTGAATCTATTTTTACCCGCAGACTTTTTTCTTTCATTGACCCTTAAAATTTTTTAAACTAGAACAAGGCATTAGCTCACAAACTATATATTTTAGGTATTTGCGTAACACCATGCACCCACAAGAAAAGTTAAGATACAATGTCTCGTCACAGCTATAACTAATTTTATTACTGATGATATTACACATAACAAGACAGTCACACATTTATTTTTCATTTAATATATAAGTACGTATGTACGCATGTACAATGACTCACTAAATAGAATCTATTATTACCATTTACATAAATTTACATTGACACTTGAAATTTTTAACTTCCCGCAAAGAAAATCGAAGATTTTCAAAAATTGAGAAGTTATTGTTTTCACCCCGTTTTGCGAAAATCGAGTTTTCATCAGATCTCGACGTTTGAAGGTCATAGGAAGCTTCCCTGACTACTCCCGCGAAGTTGTCACTGTGTCTGTATGTGTATGTATATATATATATATATATATATATATATATATATATATATATATATGTGTGTGTGTGTGTGTGTGTGTGTGTGTGTGTGTATGTGTGAAAGTATGTGAACCGCTTATAACTTGTGAACGGCTCATCCGATTTTATCGCGGTTGGTGCCATTTGAAAGGGCTTGGCCAAACTTAGATTTTGAGTACAATTTGGACCGATTCGGATCAGTAGATTTTGAGAAATCTTAAAAAAACTAAGAAAAAAAATTTTTTCAAATGTAGTTTTTTTTGGATAACTTTTAAACAGCTCCACCGATCGATTCCAAAAACTATTCAGCTCTAGACAATAAAAAACCACATCGATCGCCACCAAGCTGGTCGAAATCGGTTACTTTGTTCGAGAGATATCGTGAACAAAAGAAAACCGAAAAAAGTTTTTTTTCGAAATTACTCCGAAATTTTTGGTTCGATCAATTAAAACCTGAAAATTCTTCATGAGGCTGATGAAACTGCGTCGAATGCCGCCAACCACGTGAAAATCTGTTGATCCATTAAAAAGTTATTGCGGTTTGAAAATTCCAAAAGTAGTGTTCTATGAAACTTCTATCAGACTTTTGAGCTCGAATGCATAGAAATACTATCTCTTTGAGCTCAGTGAACTCAAAATATCACATAAATTATATTTTAAGCTCAAAAATCTCAAAAACGTCATAAGTACAATTTTAATCACCCAGGTATGGAATTAGCGGGAAGTTGCAGGGATGGCCTTTAGTGAACCGTTTTACTAATTTTTTTCTATTTTAATGAAACGTATTGTAATAATTTTTTCTGAAATGTACAATTTTTTTTATCATCTACATCCGTACACATAGAAAAGTATGTCGCGCTAGACTCTGAAATATTACTTCCACTTTTTTTATTCTTACGATTATTTTTATCAAGCTCTAGTAGTTTTAATAACAGTATACGAGGAAGAAAGATTGAAACCGGAATAAAAAGAGCATACATTATATTTATACATAACAATAGTATAAAATTGGGTTTCTCAATTGATATTATTTTCACGCATACAAAATAATTAATTAATTTTGAAAGAAGTTTAAGTAATTACTAATAAAGTTAATTAAATTACTTTACGATTTAATTATACTAAAGACAAATTTTGTACAATAAAATCCACTATTAACATGTGTTATTAATGTAGATAACGTAATAATCAAGTCTGGGATTGGTGTACTCAATTTATTTATTTCGTCGCCGACAGTGCCTAACCGACCTGTCTATAAAAAATATCTTATCGCTTTAACTATTATTTATATAAATTAGAGCATTATTCTTAAAGAGGGCATCTAAATGTACTAACGAGCTTAATTTAAAATCAATTTTACTAGATCTTTAAACTTTATTAGACTTTTATAGAACAAACTTCAACAATACGACTGGACGTTTTATATGTTTCATTTGTTTACCGATTTCAATTGATAGCTTACAAATCAATCGATTACTTTTATTTTATTTACAATCGCTTCAAAAATAGAATGTATTCGCGACTCAGCAGTTTATTTATCTACTAAAAATCATAACAATAAAATTCTTTCCGTAAGAGATAAATAGATAAATATTTGATAATTTTATTTTTTACAAAGATTTGTATTTTATTTTTCATGGAACATTGATTTTTTTATATAATAAATTAAAAAAAAAATTCAAACCTAAGTTCAAATTACATATTTAATTAAATAATCCGACTATTCTTTCATTAAAATTTTAGTCTGACTTATTGTTATCAGAAACTCAAATATATTATTAACTTTTATTATCAAATTGTAATTATAAAAGAATGTTTAGATTGTAAACATTTATTTAAGACCAAGTTAAGTAATTGATTTAGTATTAAAGAAATAACTAATTTGTTTTTTTTTTTTTTTCATTATTTATTTAAGAAGAATAATATGATATCAATGATATCTAATATTGATATAATCATTATTAATGGGTAATAAATAATTATAAGAATAAATTCAGTGGAATATTTTTAACTCAAGTAATATGATTCAATAAAATATCATTTGACACTTATTAAACTTTGGTGACTGCCGTATAATTATTTCCAGAAGATTCTGGTTAAACTTTGATATTGTTATGGTTATAATAATGATTATAGTTATTAATATAACGATTAATAACAATAACCAATTTGAATTTTACATTAAGTATAGCGTATTATAACGGATATTCGCACGTTCATTAACATTAATTGATCTTAATAGATAAAAAATAATTTGTATTTATATTTGTAATAAATATTGACACATATCAATTAGGATACAAATAAACCCAGATATTTATAGATCATGAAAAGAGGTGATGTAACAATGGCTACAAGGCTAAAAATGTACTTAACCGTTTATACTTGATGCGTTTTACATTTATCGGTAATAACAGTAAAGCGACCGCTTAATTATCGGTATTGATTCTGCGTAATTTATTCTAATTAAAAACATTTTCAGTATTAGTTGGTTAAATAAATCAAAAGAAAATAAAATATCCACAATAAAAAAAAATCATTTTTTAATTAAAAAAAAAAATATTTATTCTCTCAAAACTTCATTCTTGATTCAAATAATTCAGCTTTTAATGCAAGAAAGTAACTTTTGAATTTATAAATTATTCTAGATTGAATAAATTCGTCGTACTGACTGAAGATACATGGCTTTGAATCAAATAGCGATAGTTACCGATCAAAGATATAAATATTGAAATTCAAGAATTTAAAACCCAAGAAAATCGTTTACCTTGGTTCACAATTTTTTTTCTTGAATCAAGTTAGTTTTTTTTTATCAGTGCATGAAAATTTTTTATTCGTAAGAATTGACATTGAATATTAATTTAAAAATAAAAAAATATATTTGTCATATTTAATAAAACTTGCATCATAAATTATCAATAATTACGTCATATTCAAAGAAAAAAAAATCCAAAGTTAAATTATATTGCATGTTTTATTTTAATAACTTGCTTTCATCACAATGACGTTAATAGCTGCATTCTATAATTATTAATTTACATTATTACTCTGGAACTCGAATTTATTCTTTGAAATTATACATGTAAAGCGTCAAATTTTTACACTTGAAAGATAATTATTGAGCGATAGAACATTTATTGCTTACTATATAAGTATTTCACACAACAAATTCAGATTGATTATTATTTTAACAAACAAAAAATAACATCATCCATATAGCAGTAAAGTAATTACGCAAGGTGTAATTGCCGATCAGCGTATTTCCGAGTGGCCAATTATCATTTTTTCCGGGTCTAGATTTAATTTACGCGGCATTCATGTCGAAGTATACACCTTGCTTTATTAATTTTTTATTGATATTATTTTAACAACCTAACAAATAAAACTAAATTTACAGCTAACACTTACCGATTTTAGCTATGATAATAACATAAAACATTAATTGATAAATTTATATATTGTACATCAAATCAATGATCTTTGACTCAATTGTATCTCATTAATAATGATCAACGTTTTAATATTTGGTCATTGACTCTTAATTATTGTTTAAAGTTCATAGAGTCTTTAAATTACTAAATAGCTTCATCTTCTGTGAATAATGTTTCTGTGGCTGTAATTTCTATAAATATATATTAAAAATATATATTACACACAATTAAGAAGATTAGTTTAGTTATGTTATTGTTTTTATTATACCATCAGATATTCAGCGAGTTGAAAAACAGTATATTGAATGAAATTATTTCAGAGTTGATAAAACTGTTTCGTTATTTTCGTTTTTGATTTGATAAATATCTATATATAACATTTCAGTCATCAGACAATAGCTGTAATCGGTGTATTAGCAACATTATATTTTACCTTCAAAAGCATTATTATCTATTTTATGGGTTAAATGCATCCTCATTTGCAAGTAAATTATGCTGCTTTGACGTAGTAATATTATAATGAATATGGATCATTTACAATTAAATTTAATCGAAATTAGTTTCATCATTTACTTATTCAATCATTTTTTAAATATTTATTTTATCATTATCATCTTATATACTTTGTATATCGATAAAAAAGTTTATTTTTTTTTTTTTGTTTTCATTATGAAACACTATATCCGTGTTATTCTGGTTCACAACTTATGACATTATATAGAAATGTATACAACGGATGTTGACAAATAAACTTGGATTATTAATTCTTTTATACGTCAAATTTAGAAAAAAATAATAAAAATCGTGACTTTTTATTACTTAAAAATATACTTTAAATTCTGGCAACCTGCCCTTTTTCAATAAAATTATATAAGCTTATAGAATATAAAACAAAACAAAGTAAATAAATTAAATTCCATGGTCACTTTTAGTTTTAACCAATTGTAATCGCGCGGTCTCGACATCAATTGATACAATTGATAGATGATTAAACTAAATCAATCGTTAAATTTATCGCACATGATTGAATATTATTATTCAAAAAGTTATTTTTATTCATTTATTTATTTATTGTTTTTTTTAATTATTTATAAAAAACCAATTGTATGATTTTTATAAATAAATCATTTCACAGAAATATTTCAATAAAAAATTAATATGTTTACTCTTTAATTTTATCGGAATAATAATTTATAAAATAAATCAAATACGACATTTAAAAAAATATGTCACTTGAATTATATTTACTTATTCATTTTACACCAAATATGTTAATAATAAAAATATCTTCTTTTATTAGGGAAGTATTTTTGTTTCAAAATATAATAGTCAAGTCGTTAGTATTTATGTGAATATGATGATTAAGATGTCTGATGACAGATAAAAATTAATAAACGTAGTTTTAGTAATTCAAAACTGCGTGCATTGATATTATTTGTTCACTTGGCAATGTGACAATTTATGCCGTCTCTTTAATAATAAATACGTACCGGATGTAATTCATGCTAATTTGTTCTGAAAATATTGATGATTGACGGATTTGGCATAAATAACCGCATTTCAATTCTTATAATGAGTATACAAAAAATTTTCATCACATTGTACGTCGCATTAACTGCAAAAATAAATAATTAATAATATTTACATATTTCTTTCAATTAAAATGAAAAAAAAAGTACTTTTTACAGTAAGCCGACGTTTTTGATTTTTTTTCGCTCATTAAATTAGAACTAAAAAATATTTTTTAAAAATTGCACTTCAAGTTTTTCAAGTTTCTTATAAAAAAAAAAAAAAATCATGATAATACATCTAATCTAACATATAATACTTAAAATGTTATATTATTAAATTTTGTGTATATTATATTATTATCTCTCTTTGATTAAATTTAACAATAAACACAAAGTTTTTGTAACTTTGCCAAGTGGCGCCCTCATCTTAAAAATAGAAACTCATCTACTTTTAAATTAAAATTTTATTTATTTTGAATTTCCGTTAACCTTGTTTATATCTCACACCTATTATAGTCATTACTCATAAACGCCACATATTAATTGATTTAATTGAGGGGAAAAAAAAGTGATAAGGAAGAAATAAATGATTTGGTAAAAATAATAAATAAAATAATTTGTTAGGGTCCTAATAGTGACACGTTCATCCAACTACCATTAACTCTTCCTATTTTTGCATTGGCTACAGACCGAATAAAGTTAGAAGATATATATTAAGAAAGCTTATTCGTCCTCGGGACATTCTCAAACGTTTCATTTTGGCAACGATTCGTTAAGCTTTTTGCGTCTTCAAGTATTCACTCTACTAGAGTAAACTACCCTACTCTAGACATTACATTATACATTAGTCTTATTCTATTTGTCAGGAGTCACTTACTAATCTACAATACAAGAGTGAACACGCATCAAACTCGAGACGGAGACTCATATTCAGTTATTGTCATTGTTGAACCAGTTTAAGACGGATTTATTATTGAAATAACTTCATCATTATTATTATTATTATTATTATTATGAATATTATTGTTCAGTCAAATAGGTGAAATAATTCTAGTTCTACTTTTATTAACTACTTGTGTTGAATATTTATTCAATGTTAGTTTATTACTTGATAGTGCTGGTGCGGTTATCAAACAATAACACTAAAAGTTTTATTTTGAAATAAAAGAAACAGTGATATTTAACTTTTTTTTTTTTTTTTTAAATAATTATTGAAAATGCCTCTCATTGTTAACGATTCTACTGAATTTTTAATAAGTTATTGTAATAAGTGCACATAGTTAAATATGATTAGTGATTATTTAAGTAATGCATCTTTACCTCAATAGACAACAAGAAATATATATGTACATATTATATTAAACAGTTAATCGTTAATACTGCTTAGTGCTTCTCTTTTTTATTAATTATATGGGTTTTAAAGTATTATTTTTATTATTTAATTTTATTATAATATTAAAAAGTTGAACCTAATCGAATAAGCCAAGAAATTGAAATAAAATAACAATGGATTTTGAGGATATAAGTCACACCGAGAGTGATTTTGATGTTGAAATGAGCTCACTGTCATCGACTTACGTTCCAACGGATGGACGAGGAAAAGTTAATACTCTTTACACACGTATTTTATCATTCGATTAATCATAGATATTTTTCATTCATGAATATAGTTTTAGTTTCGTTTGTTTGTTAGATTATAAAATAAATTTACTAATAAATAAAACTGCGCTGTCGAAAGAAAATATTAATAAATATATTACCGGAACTTAGATGATTGAAAATTAGCGATAATAGCAATAAAGTGCGCTGAGATAGGGTGTCACAATAATTTTGTTTAATAATTTACGCTCGAGGATATCGCTTAGTATCCGTTCATTGATATTGATATATATTGGCAATTACGTAATGTATGTGTAATATATAATGTTTAATCATTAATGCTTTATCCAAGTTCATTATTTACAATGTTATTTCAAGCGCGGTATTAATGGTAAATTTATTCAGAAATTCATTAAACTCATTAATTTTGATACTTCCTCTCTTTATACATTTAAATTCAAATTTAATTAAACAAACACTTAAAATAACAATGATAATGATAAATCATTTTTTTATTTACAGCGAACACCCATGCGTCCAATGATTGCCGAATATGACCCAAAAAGACATGAAACAAAAACAGAATTGTCAGACATGGTTCTTGTCAAGTAAGTTTTTCTACAATTTTATTTAACCAGCAATGCTGATTTAAAATTTTGTTATTTTTAATTATTGATTATAAATAAAAACAATCCATTAAACGGAACGGTTTACGTTGATCATCTGACTAAAAATTTTGACTTGACTCGTAGACTTTACTGTCATAAACTGATCATTATCATCGCTTTATTGCTGAAAAAAGTTTTTTAAATAATATTAAAAATTCCATAGCTTTTTATGCGAATGGAGAATGACAATCATGTATATTAATGTACATCTACGTTTATCATTCCATTACTTTTGATTTCAAAATTTTATTTTAAAAGTAAAGTATTTTTCGGCGACATTTTTTAAATTAATTAACTCGACTAAAAATGTATCTTTAATTGTTAAAGTTTATTTTTTATCACACACTGTAATGGAAGTTTTTATTATTATTATTTTCTTAATCATTATTTATCTTCAAACAATAAAATCTAGTTATAAAGCGATAAACTCAACGGCCTCTCAATTGGTATCAAAGCTATAGAATAATTCATTAAAATTATGACATGAAATTTCAATGATATTTTTAATTGAGTATTATTGAAAGTTAATTAATTATGTCATTATCTCTGATTAGTTCATCTTAAAAAATGCAAATTAATTAAACAGCTTCAATTGACTTATCATCAAATATTTTGTATATTTACTTATAATTTTTGATAAGCCAGGAATTTATTTAAATTTTACACGTACGACGTAAAAGTCGCCAATATACTTTACTTTAATTGAAAATCATTCATTTAAAAATAATGTATAAATGTGCTATTCAATATTTTAATTGTTATTGATGTATGCATACCGTTTGATCATCGTTTGAGATTTTGGATGTAATTTTATTTATTTTAATTGATTTTCTCTATTTGTTACTGTAATATTTAAATTATCGCTTGATATTGAAATTACTAAGATGTACTCCAAAATTATTGTTGGAAAATGAGAAATCTTGATTATTTTATCCCTGATTTATAATTATAAAATCAAAATCTTAAAAATTTTAATAAATAAAACATAAATATCAAGTACAAAATATGTAATTACAAAGAAAAAGAAACAAGTAAATATAAATGTTTTATAATAATTGATTTATTTGAAACAAGATTATTTAATGTGTTTTTTATTGTGAATAAGTTACAATTAACTGTTTTAATAAAGTGTTAATTAAATATAAAAAGTAAATACAAATATTACCTACAAGTTTATCTTGATAAAAAACTGGATTTTCTGGTTTTTTTTATTTACATCGCCTAATAACTGAGATTTCTTATGGGGTATTTTAATTCTATAATTTAAAGATAAACACGGATATTTATCTTAATCTACAAGAATTATAAAAAGATTTATCAAGTCTACGAATTAAAACAAAAAAAAATTTTTTTTTTTCAAGTACACTATTGAGCAATGTTAATTTCAAAATCAGTAATAAAGATAATAACGTATAAATCTTTTTCTAATCAGATAATAAAACTACTTACTTGGTGGAAATTTCCACACAGTAATGGATAAGTGGCTTAAAATTTTGTGATAATCCAAAATAAGTATTTATATATTTGTTTCAACCATATATTCATGATCATAATTATGTCACATTTATTGTAGCCGCGTAAAATTCTTAAGAATTATTCATCCTGTTAACAATATAGATAAGTCAATTGATTAAGGTTAATTATTGTATACATAAAGTAATTCTCCGAATTAATCGACATCTTTTATAAACATTTATCGACTTAAAAATAAAAATTTTTTATTTGATATATGAGCTTTTCACAATTCAATTTAAAGTAATTGTCTACAATCATTCAAATAAAAACATTTATTATCATAAACAGCTTACTATTTTTATTTAATTCTTGTCAAGCTTAAAATATATTCTTTTGCATAGATAATATTTCTTTATACAAAATTTAAGAATATTAATTGCTTCAATGATATAAGCTACCTTATCTCTTTTTCATTCATTATCATCCTGCATGAATTGTGTACATGCATTTCAATGAAAAGAATTTAAACTAATGTTAATAATATGGAAGTTCCTATCAACTATGTTCGAAAAATGCATTTCAAAAAATATGATATGTTTATCTTTTATTTTCTTAGACATCCACATATACGTGGGCGTAACACGTCATCTTTCAACAACGGAATGTTGCATACTTAGATTTTATATAAATAAAACTTGACTCAGCAAAAAAAGTTATAAGGAAAGCTAGACACTCGATAATTATTACTATATATTACTGTTGCATAACAGACAAATTTATGTATTCACATTAATATCACGCGATTGTAATTTATAATAACGTGAATAGTTATTTTTTTGCGCGCCCTAGAATAATTTGGAATAAAAGTTTAGATCATGCGGTATGCAATAAATTGAACAATTACTTTTAAATTTACATAGTTTATTATTATTATTATTATTGTTTTAATCGCCATATTGATATTAAAATAAACCAACAGTAGAAAAAAAAATAGTTTAACTACTTTTGTAAGTAAATAAAGCTATGATAATTGACAAAATGAATAGTATCAATGAAGACATAAGTGACTTGACAGACTGAATAGACAAAAACACATTAGATAAAAAAGTAAATAAATAAACGAGACAATAACAATTAGTATAATTGAACTGACATGGAAATAAAAATTTAGACTATTTTTGATAAACTGATATAATCTCGTTAACGTGTATTATCCTTTTTTGTTGTGAAGTGGAATGTTAAAGTAAACAATGGCTTGTTAGTCGTCGTACTGCGTCGTGGCGCTGGGCGTCGGTGATGCAGTGCGGTGGTTGCAGCTGAGCCTGATCTCTAAGCCAGAAAGTCATGTGTGAGACGCGTGTGTCTCTCGCACACGAAACACGTGTGTACCCGTGTTGTGTCACCGTGTCACGTGACACGTCGAGCGCGAGAGTATCTCACAAGTGAGAGCTCTTATCTCGTCAAAAATGAGAGCTCGCAACACACCTAAGGAGAGAGACTACCGCACTTCAACCGGTACCTACACAACCTCTACCTTTTACGATTTATATCATTTAATATTAATATTTTATTAATGAATTTATAAAAAAAAAAAAAAAAAAAATGATTAATAAATAAAAAAAATTTATTGCGGTCTCTTTACTACTGCATTGTCATTGTTTTTTATTGATCAAATTGTACAATCGACCCTGTCAAGGATAGGATGTCCAGCAATCCGGTAAATTCATAGAAAAATTAATAATTAAATTCCAAGTACTTAGTTTTGCTTTATGAGAAAATAAAAATAACTATATTTTTACGTGTGTTAGTTTTTTTCAAGAACATTTGGTCCTAATATATATTATTAGATGTATTGTATTGAGGATTTCTTCCTATCCCTACAAATCCTGTCAAAGAATTCTCAATATCATTACTGCGCTATTATAATAATTCAAACCTTGACAATGAATTACAAAATTGCACAATTTTTATTAAAATTAGCGTACATTGATAAATTGTATAATGGTTCATAAATTTGAATAATTTATTGAAAAATAGGAAAATGAATATTATTTAATGAGATGAAAAATGAAGTTTCTAAAATTCAAGAAAATCTAATAATTAATGATAATTTTGACATAAAAACTCATTAAAAATAAAAATTTGTTTTCCTAATCAATGATATTTTAATGAAAAAAAAAATCGACGAAGAAATTTGCTGGACATTCTGTTCAATAATTATTAATTATAATAAATAATAACCTTTTATTTTATAAATACACTCACTTTATTTAATAAACACGGATAACTCTGGCATGACAATAAAATAAAAAAAAGGGATTTAAGGGCTACCACCACGCGTTACCGAGGTTTCGATAGTAATTAATAAAACATTAAGGTGTTGGTTATTTCACTTGGTTTATTAATGTAACAATATTTTCTATTGAAAATTCACTAAGAGTCGAGGTAGAATAATGATGAGATAAAAATAAAAAAATTTTATTTCATTTTTCACAGCACAATTTATTTATTATTTATTATTAAATTAGTTTATTATTGATATAGTTTTGAAAATAATATTTATTCCATCAAATCAGTATCCTCGACAGCCTTGACAGCTATTTTCACTACACGCCTAACAATTTTCTTCACACCAGTCATTAACAATTCAGTGATAATTTTTCTTCATTCATCGGCTATAATATTTTTATCTCTGCATTTATTTAAAAATAAATCTTATACTGAAGATTTTTTTTTTTTTCATTTTATTTAATGGAATTTTTCTGCTTACGTCATTGAAGTATAACAAATCCATTATTAATATCTAATACACACAGAAAGAATATATAACATTACACAATACAATCTAAATTTAGTTCAATTTTTTAACATATAAATGTTAAAAATGACACGTAAAAATAGAACATTAAATCTTGACGCGGATTCGCTAATGAAAATTTAGCCAAGCTAAACACTCGTGTAAAAGTTGATAGAAAAAAAAAAAAACTAAAAAATAATGAAACATTTACACATACGTACGTAAAAAAAATTACATGTCTAATGTGTTTTTTATATAACAAATAAATATGAAAAAATAAAATACTAACAAATGTTATATTGCAGATACAAATGTGAGAAAAATGATGTACCTACAATGATATCAAATGGATCAACGCTACCATTGGTTGAGAAAGCAAACGATGAAGAAGCTGCTCTTTATAATCCATTTGAGCATAGGAAATTATCGCATCCAACATCAGACCTTGACACTCTTATCCATTTGTTGAAAGGCAGCCTTGGCTCGGGTATCCTGGCGATGCCTTTAGCTTTTAAGAGTGCTGGACTGTATTTCGGACTTGTAGCAACATTTTTAATCGGGATGGTCTGTACATACTGCGTCCACATACTTGTTAAATGTGCCCACACTCTCTGTCGACGAACACAAACACCAAGTTTAGGATTTGCCGAGGTCGCTGAGACGGCTTTCCTCGTTGGTCCTGAACCGGTTCAGAAGTACGCCAGACTTGCAAAGTGAGTAATTTTAAAACTCTAACCACTGGCTACACCAACTTTATTATTTACCTGTTTCTGGCTTCGATTTAAAACTTACTCCATCAAATAAACTCAACAAACTTAATATGAAGCCCTTAGAAGTAAAATATTATACAACTCGTACTAAAAGATTTTTTTTCATTTATTCAAAAGAAAAATTATTTATTTATCAATGTATTTTTTATGTTACAGAGCAACGATTAATACATTTTTAGTAATCGATTTACTTGGTTGTTGCTGTGTCTACATCGTATTTGTCGCAGAAAACTTGGAACAAGTAATTGAAAATTACACCAAAAAAGACTTGGACGTAACAGTTTATATGGCATGTTTACTGCCCATACTATTGGCTTTTTCTCTCATAAGAAATCTTAAATGGCTTTCACCATTTTCCATGGTTGCAAATATACTAATCGCATCTGGTATGGGAATCACTTTCTACTATGTCTTCCGTGACACATCTGAATTTAAACCAGTACCGGGATTTTCGAGCTTTTCTCAGCTACCAATGTTCTTCGGCACAGCCATCTTCGCTCTTGAAGGAATCGGAGTTGTAAGTATTCATTTAATTTTTTAATTTAAATAAAAACAGCAATTATTTGCGGATTTGCTTATTTTTGTTCTCAATCGAATAATCAACATGATTAAATTTATTTTTAAAGTTTGCTAAAAGAAAATGAAATTTTCAAAGTCAATTTTTTTATAAAGAAAAAATTTTTTACAATCATAAAAATTAAGAAATTTATTTCATCAAATGATTTTTGTTTTTTTAATAATTATAGTTTTCATGGGAAAAAAAAAATGAACTTCTTTAAAATATTATGTAACTTGAATTTATTCCAAGAAGTTATTATTTTTTTTAATCTATCATATCTATTTGTAACCAAAAATAAATACAATTACAATTTTAAATGTCTGCCAAAAAAAAAAAAAAATTTTTTTATAATCGTATTTCTAGAAAAAATATGTTTTTTAAATTAAAAAAATCAACAAGTATTTAAAATCATAACTAAAAAAAAAAAACAGGAATTGTTTTTTTTTTTAAATACTTAATTAAAAATATTGAATGTTATTGAGTCTAAACATTGATTATTTTTAACCAGGTTATGCCTTTGGAAAACAACATGAAGACACCAACTCACTTTATTGGATGCCCTGGAGTTCTCAACATTGGAATGTTTTTCGTAGTATCTTTGTACAGTACTGTTGGATTTTTCGGTTATCTTCGGTTCGGCGATGAAACCAAAGGATCAATAACTTTGAATCTTCCAACAGAAGAACCATTAGCTCAAGCCGTAAAAGTAATGATTGCTGTTGCTATTTTCCTCACGTATGGATTACAATTCTATGTACCGATGGAGATAATTTGGAAAAACTTAAAACATCACTTTGGAGCCCGAAAATTGTACGCTGAATATTTGGTGAGAATTGGACTAGTTATCTTCACTGTTGGTATAGCAATCGCAGTACCAAAGCTGGGACCATTCATTTCACTGGTTGGTGCGATATGTCTGTCAACATTGGGTCTTATGTTTCCGTCAGTAATTGAATTAGTAACAGTGTGGGAAACTGAAGATGGTCTGGGACCCTTTTACTGGAGACTGTGGAAAAACATTTTTATAATATGTTTTGGTATTCTCGGTTTCGTAACTGGTTCATACGTAAGCTTGCAAGAAATAATGTCATCCGATGCTAAATGAGACAGCGGCGTGACGGCGGGTCTTAACAATAGCGATGAAATTCGCGTACAATGACACTCATTGTCAATGAGTGATGATGATAATAATAATAATAATAATCACAATAATAATTATTGGCCGCTCTTCGTTGTACAAACACAATATACAATTGAGTCTATAGATTTGTATCTGCCTATATCCGGCTCTCTTATCATCCTAAGATGTCTATAAATTATCCATCATAGTTAAAACAGAAACGGCAATAAATATTTGTCATGGTTGCTTTGTTTAGATACTCAATACAATTGAATAGATATTTAAATCGTCTATTTTTAAATTGAGTATAAATACATTTGAGAGCCGGTCTCTCGCGGACTGGAAACAACACGTCCAAGACTTGCTCGCGGTGTAGGACTCATCACTTTTCTCTCTACTTTATTCTTCCAACCATGAGAGAAAAGTTCGCAACATCTTTAATATTATTTTTTTTTCTATTTTTATTTATTTATTTTTGTAGCAATTGAAACAGAATTTACCAGTATTCCGAGATGTCTATTGAATTCTCGTTTATAATTTTTTAATATTGAAACAAAACGTATCTTTTATTTAATATCGGATTGATGACTTCTTGCCGCGATCCAGTCTATTTTTGACTGCTGGCTGTAGAAATTAATACTATATACGCTTTATTAATTATCTCAATAGTTTATTATTAACATCAATCAATAATTCGGCTCTTAATTAAAGTAACCATTTTTTTATGTTAGTTTTCAGTTTTTTGTGTTCTTTTTCAAATATTTTAAACTATTAAATATAAATAATTTAAAATTGAGCCATTATTGACCATAAGTATCAGTATTTTTTTAATAAAGATAGTTAAATTAGTTAAAAAAAAAAAAAATAAAAAAAAAGAGTAAAATAAATTTAAAAAAAAAACAGTTATTTAGTAATAGTTTTGACAGCAGTATGTTGAATTAAAATAATATTTGAAGCAGTACAATGAATGAATGATTACATCCTAATAAAGATAAAATATGCATTGTTCAAATTAATTAAGGAATTTGAATTATAAAATAATAAAACTTTATAAAATCTACAATGACAAACGATATTAATAAAAGATACGAGTGAATGAATATATAAATTAAATGCATGCGTATACGAGTTATGAGAAATTGACGTGCGCTCAATTAATTAATGCAATCAATATGCACATTTTTAAAAAAAATATTATTTTAAAGTAATTATCGCTAATATTCTTCATTTATTTATGTATAAATTTGATTTTTGTTATAAAAATTGCAGAATCTCGGTGGCATTAACGTGCTAAAATATTTATAAAATTTTTACATCAGAATACATAAAACACCAAGCATTTTTTATATAATAGACCATTTTTTTTTAATTAATTAATTTTTTACCAAAATAATGAATTTATACGAAATTGTGATTATTTATTTTTACAGCATTATACACGCAATAAATAACGAAGGAATTATTAAAAAATTTTTTTAATAATTGCAATTTAGTAATTTACAAATTGTAACACGAAAATTAATTATGTATAGCTGTGCGTATGGATCTAATTTTTGTGCATATTGTTACTTTATATTATAATGTATAATATGTTATTCTATTTAATACATGAGTGAAAAATTTTGAAAATTTTTACATTCTTATTTTTTTTAATACCTCATTTCATTAAATATAATATTACTATTAAGATATAAGAATTATTGTGATTATATTCACTCAATACACAATTGTAAGTGATATATAGGATACTGTAGTTTTAATTTAATTCATTATATTTTTATAATGATGTGCAACAACAAATAAATTGATATTTAAAAAACAACTTTTTGCTTGATTTTTTTTAAATATAAATTTATCTTCATTTTAGTTAAAAATAATCATTGACATAAACATAAAAATTTACAACTAGTAACTACGTCCATGTAAAATTTCTAAACGCATGTATGACAATTTTCGAATTAATTATTTTATAAATAAGTTTCTACATTGACTATAAAAAAATTGGCACTATAATACTAAGATTCTAAAAATTAAACAAGTAAAATAATTAGTTAAAAATCCAAACAATAAAAGATTTTCAAAATAAAATATTTGAATTTATTATATTAACAATTTTCTGATTGATATTTAAGACAAATTATAATTAGAAATTTTTAGCAATGAAGGTACATAAAAAATTTTCAATGTTAATTTTCATTTAATCAATTTGAATATTCGGAGTTGGTGGATCTCGAGTTCTTAAATTAGTATAAACTGGGGTCTGTAGTTGGAATATAAAAAAATTTAATCATGAATGATTCATGAAATGTGCAAAAAAACTTAGATGTGACAAATAAACATTGAGTTTTAGATTTTTGTTCGTTCCTTGAGTATCAATATAAGTAGGTATCACACTTCAAAACTGATTCATCTAATCTTTTACCGTAGAGTAATTTTTTTTCATCATCGGATAATTCACTGAATTGCTTAGCTTCTCCCATTTTTTTTAATTTCCCTTCAACAGTTCCACCTTTAAGAACCTAAAAACCAAATATATTATTTTTTACCTATTCTTATAAGCTTCTCAAGTTCAAAAATTTGATTATCTTATTCGTCTTAAAATCTTTAAATTGATAAATATTAAATTTTAACAAATTAAAGTGGAATTTTTTAATAGATAGCAGCAACTTATAAAACAGATAACTTTAATTTTTTATAAAGATATATCTTTTGAACAAAACATTTCATACAGAGAAGTTAAAAATAAAAATTATTACAGTATAATAATTTTTTTTCTTAACAAAGTTACTACACACTTTCATAGTCGTGGAAGAACCGATTTTTTGAATGTCCGGTGGAATATCGTAATCCTCATAGTATGTAGCTGCTGGAATATTCGGTAAAATTGTTTTCCATGACTTGAAGGTTCCAAAAGTAGAGATATATTGTCCGCCTAAAGTCCACAATCTAACTGTACGATCCACACTTCCACTAAAGAATATTTTAAATATATTTTTTACAATTATATGCTATAAATAAATTAAGTTAGCACATAACTACCTGATAATAAGCCTCGCATTTGGTATAAATTGAATAGAATTTACAGACATCGTATGTCCTCGAAAAGAAGATAAGAGCATGGGAAGTTTTTGATTACGAACTGCTCTTTTTGCTCGACCTAAGATATTATCTTTCCATAGAAAACAAAACTCTAACTTTAATTTAGCGATATTGACTTTGGAGGAAGATTTATTTAAATAATTTGTCAATAACCATACTTTAATATATCCTAGACAATGTCCTGTAGAATATAAATTTTTTTAAGTAACAATTCGTCAACTATTCAAGTCATGTGTATACTTTACCTGTTATTAAAAAATTGTTCTCTGGATCAGTAGACAAACTCAAACACCAATCTTTATCATTATGAATCGCTGAAAAAGTTCCAAGTAATCCACCATCCGGATGATAACTCCATCCTTGAATCTGTCCAGAATTCATAGATACTAACAAACTTGCAACATTAGGTATCATTGGCCTTGACGTAAGAAATAAAATAGCAAGCGCTGTTGCTTTCGTAAATTGTTGTTTTGTATTGAAATTGTCTTTTTTTAAATCCAGTAATTCATATTGATTACTTTTATAATCTATAAAGCTGATTAAATTATTAATTTTAACTATTTTGTTGTTATTTTTTTGAGTATAAAATATTATTTCATACATTTAATAATTTAAAAAAACGGATTTTAAAAATAAGACGGCACATGCCCTTGAAATTAAACAATAATAGATTTTTCTTTCAGATTTTGTTTTTTGAAGCTTGGAATCTTTTTCAAAAATAATTTTAAGAAAGTTGGGCTTCATTAACAAGAAACTATCCAGGAGCTAATTAAGTTATCTTTTCAAATGATTTTTTATTTTTGGAAAAAAAATTTTTTTTATTTTAATTATTTTAGGGGGTACTCCACTTTGCCCCCAAAAAAGTAAAAAAATTTTTTTGGCGGTAACTGAAAATTTTTGCAATTTACTTCGGAAACAACTAAGAAAAAGATTCAGCGTATTTTAGTCCCTAAAAACTTATTATTTTCTCAAGTACCCCGTTTTGCCCCCCCCCCCCTCCTCTAATTCATATGTATGTCTGATGAGTGACAAAAATTACAAATTTTTATAACAAAAAAAAGGTCACGTATTTCTTCAAAGTTTTATCTTTATAATAAACACACAATTGCTTGTATTTTTATACGAATAATTAATAATTTTACTATTTCTTAGGTATTTGTCGTCTATAATTAATTAATAGTATCTTAATATAAAATATTAACCTTGTGATTGGATTAATAATTTGATGCATTTTATACGGTTGACCAGACTCTAAGTACCACAAAACAAGCTCACCATTTGCAGAAACAGTAACAAGAGTTTTAGGAACTTTTACAACAACACAAGTAATGCCATCAGTATGTTGTTGTTTCCAAATTTTTCGATAAATTCCTGTTTCAGTGTCGGCAAACTCTGTTATGTATTTGACATTTTGACCAGTGCAAAGAATTCGATTCTTAAGCCAAATTATCGCTGTAATTTTACTAAAAAAATATAAAAATAAAAAAATTAATTCAAAGATGAGAGGGAGCTAAATGAGGTACGCCAAAAATTTAGTGAAATAATTTTTTCTTCCAAAAAACTTCTAAAATATTTGAAGATAAAATTAAAAACATAATTATAGGTACTTCTCCTATATATTATGAGAATGGTTCTCATAATAGTAATATGGTAACTATTCCCATCATATTATGAGAATGTATTCCGTAATGGTATGAAGAAATTTTTTCTATAATTTGTAAAAAAAATCTTAATTAATAATACTAGACAAAATTTTTCTTTGTTATGGGGTATGGGGAAGTATTTGAGAATAAAAGATCAAAAGATCAAAGTAGTTAAGTTTAAATGGCTATGTTTTATTTACATGTTCTATTTACAATAGAAAAATTTTTATCAAGAAAATGTTTATAAATTAACAATATTTTTTTCATACATTTGTACAATTATTGACTCAACAATTTTAAGTCTGCGCTACTAAAATAATTAAAAATATTTCTAACAACTAAATCAGGTAAATGCATATAAAAAATCTCATATAAGTTTTCTGCATTTTTCACCAGCTCTTTTCTTTCAACTGCTCTTCGCAATTTTTTAACCATAATACTACCATATACAGGAAATTTAGTCAATATCTCAACTTCGTCAATATAGTCATCTAAATTTGTTAGTCCGACAGCTAATCTATGTAAGTTTTTTTCTAACACACTATAATAATTAAAATTTGTTTTGCTGATTCTCTTGGTTTTTAATTCGTTAATTTCTTTTTTGCACTTTTCACGGAATGGTTTTAAAATGTCACCATCCACAGCTTTTAAATTTTTTTTATCAACAAATATATCGGCTGCGGATAACTAGATGATGTGATCCTCAATTACTTTGATAATTTCTAAAGATTGATCCTCTATCTGATTACGAAGTGTGTGGTTAATATTTATCTCCATGGCGATATCAAGCAAACTGGAATTATCATAGTTAATTATATTGATATTTGTTCCACAGTCCAGTAAATAACGCAAAATATTAATACAACTAAACTGAACTGCCAAGTGAGCTACCGTATCACCATAGGAATCGGAAATGTCCAAAAAATTGTCACAATTTTTAAAGAAAAAGTTTACAATGTCCATGTTATCATGCCGTATAGCTGCGTCAAACTCCAACGTGTATTCTTGGTCCTTGATCACTTCAAATTTTACTCCAAATTCCTCTAGAATCTGAATAATGTCAACTCTGTTGAGCCTTGCAGCCAAGTGTAGAGAAGAGTGTACTTCGTCAGAAGCTTGATCAATGATGGCGTTGTTATCCAATAGTAACTTAATTACTCGGATATCCATTTTAGAAATAGCCAGGTTCAAAGCAGAAAAATTATAACAAGCACTGTTGAATGTAGCTTTATGAACTTTTGCATTCACCTCAGCACCCTGTTGAAAATCTCCAATAAGATCCCATCAAAAGCGACAAAAGCCACTTAGAAACCAATAAAATTTATGGGTTTCTAAGTGGCTTTTGTCGCTTTTGATGGGATTCTATTGGAAATTTTAAACAGGACACCTGACATAACCAGAAACTCAGTGATATCGTAGTTCCCATAATCGATAGCTAGATGAAGTGGAAATAATGTCTTACAAAGATGTGGTGTTGGATTAATTTCAGCTCCAGAAGTAACTAATTTCTTCACTACGTCAAGTTTTTGTTTCTTGATAGCTACGTCGAGCGCCATTCCCAAACTTTTAGTGGTCTTACTCAGACTAATGTTATTTGCCAACAAGAAATCGATGAATTCGTCGTCTGAGTTTATAATGGCGAATTGTATAACACTTATTTCATCGTACTGTTTCCAAGGAAACACCGAGTTGACACTCATTTCTCCGGATTTTACCAACTCCTGCACGTTTTTCAAATCAAAAATGATGTTTGCCATTTTATTCTGATGAAGCGATTAAACAATATACAATTTTATGTAAGACTTCGTTTTGTATAAAAGTTTTGGTCTTGCACTTGGAGATGTTTGCACTTCAAAGTTTGTCGTAAAATTGATTTGAGTTCTGAAAGCAATTCAAGAGTTTAACTTACTCGTTTCCCCTTCTCAAAAAATTTATTAGGGTCTTACCCCCTCTTTCGATAATCAGCACTTGTCATTGGTTTTTCTACTGTAACCAGGTCATAATTAGCTAATTATGCTGGGTTATTTAATGACCTCCAAAGGTTGATTGATATCTCCTGAAAACTATGTTTTCATAAACTCTTAATGACATTTTAAGTGAATATATATTTAGAGGGAACAATCACTTTGAATTTGATGGCATAGAGATTATAATAAATTACTCCTTTTTGTATAGATTTTTTTTCCAATTAGCCTATGTGCACAGTCCCTGGCATACCAATAGTCTAGACAAATAATCAGATACCTACTCATTTAGCCCAATATCTAAAATTTTCATGATCTATCAAATACTTCATGAAATCTGCCTATGAGCTTTTGAACTAGATCATCATTATTAATCATAATCAAAATAACTTTTAATAAGAATTAGTTTTGTCCAAGTTTTTCTGACCAGAATTATTTTAATACGAGTTATCATGAATAAATGTTTGAAAATTTGAACAAAATTAAAATTTTCATTCCTATATAATTTCATTTTCATCCCTCTATAACTTTCTGGTAAATGAAGAGAAAAATATCGCTCTCAGAGCAATACTGTATTGCTGTAATCGCTATCCCAACTCAACCATCTATCAGATTCCTATTGTAGCCATCTACTAGATCGCTCTGGTAGTAAAATAACGTTAGATGACTAAAATAGCTATACGGGATTGCTCTAAGGGCTATACAATTTGTTGTCTCGGGACTTGCTCGTAGTCTGACGTGTTGACATATTTTATAATTTACAAATTTAAAATATTTACTTGCTTCGTTTATCATTAGTTCACTGATGACTACTGTGTTACGTCGCGTTTAATTTTATAAATTTTTTTTTTAACACTAACAATCCATGACAATTTTATTTTATTGTCTCGTTCGGCTCTTTGAAAGAGGTCTGGAGAAATTCCCTTAATTAGTATGGTCCTAACTATATTTGTCTGTTACCCAGGGGATTATCATCGAAAAATTCCCGTTTTTAAACTATAGCTGCTATCGATCAATTGAATCAATGAAGATTATTCTGAAGAATATATTTGTCACTATTGTGAAAAATAATTAATTAATTGTAAATAATTTACATTTGATGTTTTGTTAAAAGATTTTAATTTTGTTACGTTTCGTTAAAATTTATTATAAATAATCTAACAATTAATAATTTTCTTAGGATTTAATAAGGTAAAAGACCCCATTAGTGGCACCTTTAACCCCGATTAGTGGTACTTTTTTTCCAATGAAAAAATCTTCTACTTAAAATAAAAATTAAAAATTTATTTGATCTAAAGGTCTTAAAGATTAGAAATAATATATTCATATTTAAAATTAATAATTTCATTATTTTAATAAGTACCAAAATCAAAGAAAGTGTCAGTAATGGAGACCCCGCCACTAATGGGGTTTTTTACCCTAATATAAAATAGATAATTTATTAATTGTAAATAGTTTACATTTAATGTTTTGTTTAAGCATTTTAATTTTGTTACGTTTTATGAAAATTGATCATAACTAATAAAACAATTAATAATTTTCTTAGGATTTAATAATGTAAATAATAAATAATTTAATAATTGTAAATAATTTACATTTTAGACTTTATTTGAAAATATTAATAGTGTTACGTTTTTGAAAATTTATGATAATTTGGTGAAAAAAAAAAAAAAAAATATTTTTTGACCAAATTTTGAAGGGGGGCCGTTATACCCCAGGTATAATATATCAGCTCAAAAATATATAAATATATCAAATTTATGATAATTTAGTAAAAAAAAAAAAAAAAAATTTTTTGACCAAATTTTGAAGGGGGGCCATTATACCCCACCCTCCCCTATAAAATGTTTTGTAAAATTGCAAAGTTCAAAAACCAAATTGAAAATAATAATATTTTAAACAATTGATAAACATAATTACAATAAATAAATCATCAACCTAAGGAAATACATAAAAGTTTAATACATATGCATGTCTTTGTCTGCAGGTAGATGCGCTTCCGTGAAAAAGTATAAATTTTAAATAATCGGATAACCTTTTAACTAGAGTCATTCAATAAATATTCTATTTAATTCAAAATGCGCTATTGTTATATTTATTTGGAATAATATTTAAAAAAAAAGATTTGCTATATTTGGGTTTCTGAAAACTAGACATTTCTTTAAGTTCTTCGTTTCGCTCCCCTCCCACCCCTAATGGAAAAAAATGGCTACTATTCTGATTAAAAACTCCAATAAATTATTTATCAGAGCCTTTATAACAATTATTTTATAACTGAAAAATTACCATTTCTGATTAATCATCATAGTTTTTAAACAAGTACCGGAACTATAGCTCCAAACTTTTATAGAACCATCTTTTGCACCGGTAGCTAATAATTGATTACAAGGATCGAAAGTTGCCGCACTGATTGGAATCGCTCTGAGTTTTCCTAGGTACATTTCAGTATGAGCATCTCTAATTACGTATATACAACGTCCTCGCCAAGGATCCCACATGATTATATGAGAATCTGACCCAGTAGTAATTACCTAATTAATTTAAAATAATCATAATTTTCAAAAAAAAATTTATTTATATGTATTCGTTCTGAGTTCAACTCATGCATTCTCATTTTGCACGCCTCATAAGCTAATCGTTGAAGTAGTGCTCTACTCTCGACATGTCAAAAAATGCAGTTTTCTCAAAACTGAAATTGATTTTTTTTCACTTATATCGCACTTGTAAGCTAATATGAGTGCACCAATATCAAGTGAAATAATTTGTTAGGCACATAAAATATATTCCAATAACAATTATTTTGTTTAACATAGTAAATAATAACATTAAAAAAAATATTTCCTGGACGTCCGAGTATCTGTGTTTATGGATCCGTGTAGGGAAATTGGTCAAAAAAAATTATCGTACCGGAATGATTTTTTTTTTTTTTTAATCATCTAAAGTAACACACTGCGGACTTTCTCAATTAATATGAGTGTTCAATGCACTGTCGTTTAATTATTATTTAAAAACAACTAAAATACGACTGTGTATTTGTATATCTGTACATACATTTTATTATAGTATTTTTTTTTCCTCATCTTAGAACTATGGCGCCACTAAACTATAGTAGAGTTTTCTGTTTTTTATTATTTTGTTTTTTGTATTTTATTTTCATCAATTTTACTGTGGAAAATGAGATTATGAGGCGTGTATTTTTGGATTTTTCTAACTTTTTTTTTCTCAACTTATACATTCATATGATTCCGTCTTTTTGGGCGAATAAAGCGTCTTTTAGAAAATTATATGTAATTAATTAAGCGTGAAGTTTTTAAAATTTTCACCATTGACGTTAGTCCTGTTGTCCTCAAAGCGAATATTAAATATACAAATTAATTGATTAACAATAAAGAAAATACAAACCACTTCAAATAATGGATTATAAATAACACAAGTAATTTTTTTAGTGTGACTTTCACCATCAGATTTATCTTTATCGATTGTTTTTTCACAAACTACCACAGCGATCATCATACTCGCTATAATTAATTCATGTGTAACAGAATTATAAACAGACGACAATGATGTATATTCACTAAGTTCACTGGGTAATTGGTTGTATGCCTAATTAAAAATAATTTTTGTTTTTTAAACAGTATTAAAATGGAATGTAAAAAAAATATTCTTACTTGAATACAAATTTGAGTTTCAATGTCCCAAATTTTAATACATTTGTCTTTTGACAATGTGTAAGCTTTGTCTGCGTTATTGTGTATTATAATCGCGCATATAGGTGATTGGTGTCCTTGAAATATAGCACTGGCTCTATCTGCTACAAAAGGATTCCAAGCGCGTATTAAACTGTCCGGACCACCAGTTAATAATAGTTCCTTTCCTGTAAATAAAATTATTTATAGGTTTATGTATTATATACACGTATACATTAGGGTGCTTCATTTGAGACGACTATTTTTTTTTCTCACTCCATTGACGAAATATTGTTCTGAACATAGAAAAAAAAAATTCTCACCAAGGGATAGTTCTTAATTTCAATTTTAAGTACTCGCTGGATGAATTTAAAGTTTTCCCATATAATTAACCCGTTAAAATAATTTTTTTTTGCTTAAATTATCTATAGCATAGCGACATTTCATGATATTCATTTGACCATGGGCAGAAGTTGTAGAGGAATCCTTCCTCTTTAAAAGCTCTGACAGCTTATTTCCAATTTATGAGTTACCTCGCCAGTAAAAAATTGTACATTCGATTTTTGCTCAAAAGTCGTGGTTTTTTTATTTTTTCTCCTAAACTATTGATCTGACACCTAAATTGCAAAGGACCTTTTTTGTAAAGAATTTAATTTTCTATAAGATAGATTGATAGCTGAACCCTTTCAATAAATTGCCTCTGAGATAAATTTCATTAATTACAATAAAACAATAAATGACACTATTTTATCGTAATTTTTATACTTTTAATAAACAACAGTTGATAAAAAATTATAACATTGTATATTTTTATAATCAAATATTGTGATATCGTTATAATGCCTAAATTTTTAAAATTTTTAATTGTCTGACAAATATTCTAATAAATATAGTTGTTACATAGAATATATCCAAAATATATGATCATACATAACTCCGGCACACAAAAAAAGTGGTATGTACTTTGGATTGCACCTACCTATCGAAATGAATATTGACCCACTGAATCTGAATTTCAAGTCCGTTTGACCCGGTAACCCTCCAATTTTGTGCATAATGCAAAAAACCCCAAAAAATTGCATAAAGCTGCAGTCACGGCGATGAAAAAATTCTTGTGGACCCGGATCAAGTATGATTCTTTTGTATTTTAATTTACTGAATCTAAATCTGAACGTTAATTAGCCCAGTGCCCCGTTAACGTTTAAAAATTAAAAAAATCTCAAAAAACCAAAAAAATTGGGAAAATTGCAGTTACAAATTTGAAAAAAAAAAACCTGTAAAACACGATTAAATACTATTTTTGTATTTTTTCACGCATGAAATACAAAAGAGAATAACAAACGGAAGAAAAATTTACGGCGTAGATCGTTTGAGAACAAAAGAGTTCGATTTCAATGAAGAACAGTTTGAAATTCGAGAAAATCGTTCTCTTTATTCTAGTTATACGTCATTTTTTATAGATATTAAAATTTTTTATATTTTCAGAATCTTAATTTATATTTTATGCGTGAAAAAACACAAGAAAAATATTTAATCATATTTTATAGATTTTTTCTCATATTTATAGCTGCGATTTTCCCGATTTTTTTGGTTTATTGAGATTTTTTTTAATTTTAAAACGTTAACGGGGCAAGAAAACTTCAGATTCAAATTCAGTGGAACAAAATACATGAAAATCATACTCAATCTGAATCCAAAAAAATTTTTATCTCTATAACTTCAATTTTTCATGATTTATTGCAATTTTTTTGGGTTTTTCGTTTTTTATTTCAAATTTGGTCGGTTCAGCAGGCTAATTAACGTTCAGATTTAGTTTCATTAAATTGGAATACATAAAAATCATACTTGATCCGGGTCCACAAGAATTTTTTCATCGCTGTGACTGCAGTTTTATGCATTTTTTTGGGGTTTTTTGCATTATGCTCAAAATTGGAGGGTTACCGGGTCAAACGGACTTGAAATTCGGATTCAGTGGGTCAATATTCATTTTGATAGGTGGGTGCAATCCAAAGTACATACTACTTTTTTTTGTGTGCCGGAGTTATGTATGATCATATATTTTGGATATATTCTATGTAACAACTATATTTATTAGAATATTTGTCAGACAATTAAAAATTTTAAAAATTTAGGCATTATAACGATATCACAATATTTGATTATAAAAATATGCAATGTTATAATTTTTTTTATCAACTGTTGTTTTATTAAAAAGTATAAAAATTACGATAAAATAGTGTCATTTATTGTTTTCTTGTAATTAATGAAATTTATCTCAAAGGCAATTTATTGAAAGGGTTCAGCTATCAATCTATCTTATAGAAAATTGAATTCTTTACAAAAAAGATCCTTTGTAATTTAGGTGTCAGATCAATAGTTTAGGAGAAAAAATAAAAAAACCACGACTTTTGAGCAAAAATCGAATGTACAATTTTTTACTGGCGAGGTAACTCATAAATTGGAAATAAGCTGTCAGAGCTTTTAAAGAGGAAGAATTTCTCTTCAACTTCTGCCCATGGTCAAATGAATATCATGAAATGTCGCTATGCTATAGATAATTTAAGCAAAAAAAATTATTTTAACGGGTTAATTATATGGGAAAACTTTAAATTCATCCAGCGAGTACTTAAAATTGAAATTAAGAACTATCCCTTGGTGAGAATTTTTTTGTCTATGTTCAGAACAATATTTCGTCAATGGAGTGAGAAAAAAAAAATAGTCGTCTCAAACGAAGCACCCTAGTATACATATAATTATTTAGAATGTGGATCTTTAACCTTCATGAAAAGCGAAACATGATATTCCTAGAGGAACATTGAAATTATACTTCATTTTACTTCCCGTGATGTCGCAGAAAAATAGAGAAGTTTTAAAACATTTCGAGCATGAAATAAAAGCTTGATAACTTTTGTAATAATTTACTTGAGATACCCAGTTACTATGAATATAATTGAATGCTGTGATTTTTAAGCCATTTATAGTTTTCTAAAAATTACAAGATTATTTATTGATAGAATTTATAATTTTTTGATTAAATTTGTAATAATTTTTATTAAGATCCAAGTAGAGATTAATGATTTTTACCAATTTTTTTCATTAGAATAGTAACAAAAAAATTGGGAAATTATAAACTTCACCCCGGTTTTTTGAAAGAAGAAAATGCTAAATATAATGCTTGATTAAATTGATTTTCACATGTGTTGATTGTCAGTAAAAAGAAAAAAAAAAAAAAAAATTTTATCCTCCAAATTTCTTTTTTTTTTATAATTTTATATGACGGTAACTTTAAAAGACCCCATTAGTGGCACTTTTTCTTTCAATTAAAAATTTTTTTGATCTAAAGGTCTTAAAGATTAGAAATAATATATTCATTATTGAAATTAATGATTTTATTAATTGAATAAGTACCAAAATCAAAGAAAGTGTCAGTAATGGGGTCCCCGCCACTAATGGAGTCTTTTACCCTATAAGGTTTTAAACTTAATGTAAACTTTTCTTACTTTCATTCAAATAACATTATTTCATATTGAAAATAAATAAAAATTATTTTCATAACTAGATATGAAATTTTTCAAAAAGTAAAATTTAGTTTATACCGATCACTAGATTAAATGCAATTGACTCTAAAATCAACAATTTTTACAAATAATTAAAATTTTTCAATAAAAACAATATACTTTAAGAGCACTCTCGTAATGAATCTCAAAAACGTCACAGTCAGGCCGTTGTTTGAAAGGATTATTATCCATTCGATTAAATCTTATTACATTAATAGAACCACTAGTATCTCCCATTATTATGCAAGATTTATCTGATGAATTTTCACTGAAATAATAACTCATGCACACTACTGCAACTCGAAAACTGTGTATCTAAAATAAAGAAAATGATTTATTAATTTATCTATTGACTCGTTAATTTTTTGTTTATTATTTTTCTACTTACTCGCATTCTTAATTCAAATTTATTAATTCTTGTATCATAGAATCGAAGTTCTCGTTCTGATGAAGCTACACAAATCATTCTTACGTCAGGCATTGCAATCATGTCTATTATCATTGTACGGGATACTTTTAACGAAGCTACATGAGAAGTTATTATAAAAAATATTAATATTTTTAATCTTTTATGCTTATTCGGTGCTAAGAATTACGATTAATAGCCTTGATTTGTCGTTGATGAACAAAATCCGTTGACCAATAATTAATAGTACCATCTTTGCTTGCAGTTAGATAGTTACACGAACTCATTTTTAACAATTCGTTTTGAATCGAAATATCTGTGTATAAAATTATTTTACAAATCGCATAAGGATGTCGACTTTGTATTAATTTTGGTGGATCAACTATTGGTAATTCTAGAGGTTGCGACTTTAGAGCAGCTGTTCCTTTTAATCGAAATTCTAACAAGAGATGAGATAAAAATTCATCCCATGTTATACTATCATCTCTTGAAGAATCGATTTTTTTAAATAACGCATCAAATTCTTTTCTAAAAATTGTGATGTTTAATACTTTTTTAAAAGCTGCTAATAGTTGACGCTCATATAATCTACCACCTTCAACTTCCTGCAAAAAAATATATAATAAAACATTTAATGAGGCACTGATACTGAAAGTGTCATTTAAATTATCAAGTTGCGTTAAAAATTTTACCAAAAATTCATGATACAATTTTAGCAAATTTTCTTCATTAAATTTCTCGTATACAAATTTTTTGCTAGAAAACTCTTCTAATTTTTTGTCTATACTAATATTATGTGTAATCAAATATAAAAGATTAGTTCAGTGGGAAAATTTGAAGAAATATTAGTAAAAATAATTATACCTTGAATCTGATAATTTTATTATAAGAGAATCATTATTTTTTATTGTTTTTTCCATTTTTTAATAAATAAAAATTTTAAAAAAGCAATGAAAAAATAAACTTAAAAAATTATTCAATGACTAGCTGTCAATGAATGAAATATTTTTTCGAGTGTTAAAAGTTGCTGTATTCATAGGATGTCTAATATATTAGTGCGTATAGCAATTGATTTCTCAAGGATGGTACTTAGTTCTTGAACCATTTTTCGCAAAAGCAAAAATATTATATTCCTATAATAAGACATAAAAATTTTTCAAGTTTATCTTAATTCTTTCAAGATTTGTTCTCTTAAATCGAGTTAATTTTATTATGAGCGTAGATTGATCAAAGATATTTGTTTAAAAGTTGATAATTAAAATAAATATCAGAGCATAATAGGATTAAATGAACATCAATATATCAACAGCATTGGCAAACGCAACGTTTCGCTATATTTCATAGCTTCCTTAGGCTCTGTACAACATAAAAAATAAAATATACAATCATTACAAGGCTTATATCAATTAAATACAATTCTAGATGAAAAACCATACCTCCAATACACGTTTTCGTATCATGTCAAAAACCACTCCAGCCTTGCATACATACATATCTAGTAGAGTGGTCCAAAAAAAAAAAGTTTTTTGCCTATCATCTTAAAAGCTTTTCTAAGGTATAAAAAAAATTTCCTTCAAAGTGCAGCTTGATATCTCAATTCTTCATGAAGCTCAATGAATTTTTATTTTCCCATGTAAATAACACGTAAAAAAATTTTATTTACGTTTTCATCCGATAAAACTACGAAAAAAATTTTTTTATGCATTTTTCGTCAATTATTCTTGTAGGAAATTTAATTCTCTACAAAAAAGTACTGAGGTAGTTTCTTCGTAATCTTAACGAGTAAAAAGTTATTGAGCTTTAAATACTCGCACAAAAGAAAATTTGAACGAAGATAGTTTCAAAGCATCTTTTCGAAAACTTTTTTGGTAACTGCATGTATTTATTTCAAAATTTATCAAAGTAGACTGTTTCTAATATAATTAACACATGTCTTTTGGTGAAGTATTAACTGTGAATTATGAATAATTTTTCTCATTACAATTTGGATATTTTTTCCTATGAGCAATGATTTTTTAAAATTGAACTTGAATTTCATTACGGAATATGAATCAAGAGCAAGCTAGTCCTTCTGGATGTATACTGAATTTAATTTTTTTATTTAAAAACATGTAGGACAAGTGAATATTTAAATTTTGAACACGATGCTGGGACGCTTTTTTGACCGAATGAAAAATCATGAAACTTTGCAGGAGAACGTAAATAAAAGTCCTTCGTGAATTGATTCTTTTATTTTTAAATTCAATCTTTGAAAAAAAAAAAAATGATAAATAAACAGGTAGAGTTCGTGCGTAAAACTGCCTTATCTCAGGAGTCATCACATATTTAAGTAAATAAGCTTGACTATAAAGAAATTGCTAATAAACATACAACCAATATAATCTATGAGACTTATTTAATTTTTTGGTTATTTCTTATATTGGTTTATATTACTTATAAGACATAATTATTAAAATGCAGCCAGGTTAGGGTAAAACTAATTATCAACAAAAATTTAATTTACTATATATCTTCATGTAGGCCGCAAGAGAGTGCTAAAAGTAAATTATCTAGTTTAATTTTTTTAAGCAGTGGTTAGAGTATTAACAAAGTCTGGTAATCTCCTTCAGTGCATTTTACATGTGGTTCAAATAAACAAGCCGATATATTAAATTGTCATTTGTTGTCACTGGTCCAAACTGAATTACCGATATCAGACTGTATACCATGTTTTTAAGAAAAAAATATAAATTACATAATCAAATACTTTGAAACAGAAAATGTGATACAACGTGGATTCTAAAATCATATCTGATTAAATTTTCTTTTATTGCGAGTATTTAAAGCTTAATAACTTTTTACTTGTTAGGATAACGAAAAAACTACCTCAGTATTTTTTTGTAGAGAATTAAATTTCCTACAAGAATAATTGACGAAAAATGCATAAAAAAATTTTTTTCGTAGTTTTACCAAATGAAAACGTAAATAAAATTTTTTTACGTGTTATTTAAATGCGAAAATAAAAATTCATTGAGCTTCATGAAGAATTGAGATATCAAGCTGCGCTTTGGAGAGAATTTTTTTTATACCTTAGAGAAGTTTTTAAGACAGCAGCACTTGAAAAAAAAAATAAAAATGTTTTTTTTGGACCACTCTAATATCTAGTCATGTTGTACATGTTACGGTATACGACATACTTTTACTTATTTTAAATTACTAGACTCAATAAATTATCTTATAAAAAATTTATCAAAAAAATTTTTTAGAATAACAGAAGTCACTCGAGTTACAGGTTATCGTAAACACATGTGAGTACACGTCAGACGATCAGTCTTTATGTTGTACAGAGCCTGAGGAAGCTATGAAATATAGCGAAACGTTGCGTTTGCCAATGCTGTTGATGTATTGATGTTCATTTGATAATCCTATTATCCTCTTATATTTATTTTAATTTGAAGTATTGGATCTTAAAACTAAATAATTAAAGTTGATAATATTGAGTATTTAAGTCATATACATTGATTTTGTAGCGTTGAGGAAAAAGTAACTTCATAATTTTAAACAGATCAATTTTAACGACTCGAAATCTCCAAAATAGCTTGACTTACGCAAATTTTCATTCGTCCTTTCTTATAAAGCGTTCAATTCCATACAAAACCATGCCTTGATCATTTTTTTGAACCAATATTAAGATTTTATATTTTAACATGGCCCTAATCTAGGGATATTTTGACGGTTTTTCAATATTCTTAAAAAAAAAAAAAAAAAAAAAAAAAAAATTAAATTAACTCAATTTTTTTTTTAAATAACTTTCATCAACACAATATTTAATCTCTAAATTTTTTGTGTCAAGAATATAAAATCTTAATAGATTGTTGCCAAGTCAACAGTACTTCGCTTTATTTTCCAACAGTCATAAGCCATAATTCAATTTGTTTCTTGTATAAATTTCTTTATTATTTTGAATAAATAACTAAAGTTCTTAAAACTTTTTTGAATCCCCAGATAATAATCTGCAAAAATATCAAAATTTTCATTGGCAATCTATTTTACTGATCGCTCTATTTAGAGCTTTTTGGGTCGTGAATGTCAGAGGGGTAGGCAAGAAATATAATATACTTCAAAAATGAAAAATAACTTTTCATTTCCAAACCTTTCAATTCATTGATTGGACTGGCTTATATCACTATGTAATCTCTAATATCGAACCAGAATCTTAATCGCAATAAAATAACTTGAATAGTTGTTTGATTTCTTTTGATTTGACTAATTAATTTGATTTAATTTTTCTTAGGTAAATTGATTGTTGTGCAGGAAAAAAAAAAAGTAACGTATGCTCGAAGAAAGTACATTTTGTCGATCTTCCTAAATGTTTTCTCAAGTGAAAAATATTCGATAGCTAAACATGTTTTTGTATGATGATAGTGAAAATATTAGGCATCTGAAAATTTTTGAGTTTATAATACGATTTAAATACTATAACATAATTAAAATCATAATACTTTCTAACATTAGCTATTCGTTTAGTTAATTAGTTAACGGGTATGTGGTGAATCATTTTATAATGATTTTGCAATAGTTTACCATTATAATTATTTTAGTTACTTGATGAAGTATTGAAACAATACAAAACGTGGTGAAAGCTTACAACAATTTAACATGTTATATTGTCCACATACCCGTTAACTAATTAATTAAGTTGAATTATTGTATGTGATTATAATTAGCTGGTTGTATTTATAGATATTGAAAATAAATATATAATTTTTTGGATTTACTATTTTTTCTATAATTATATATTAATCTAAATATGTAAAAACTGAATAAAATAAATTTTTTTTAATACTTAATAAGAACTGATTTTTTATTTGACAAACATAACTTTTATTTTTAAACTTAAACATATACTTATGGTGATTTTAATTATCCAACAGTTAAAATTTTTTTAATAAGCTCAACTACAATTTTATAAAGCTCCTAAGAAAACACTGTTTACAAAGTTTGAATTAAATAAACATATATGATAAAACCGGAAAATAATTTATTACAAAAATCCAAATTATTAAATAAAAACAATTATGTTGGTATTATTGAAATGAATAATAATAAATAACTTTTATTTTAATGTAAGTTTAAAAAACAAATGATTTTGAATTTAAAAGTAATTTTGATCCCAGGATGATCTATTTAAGCTATTTACAAAGTTTGAGTTTCTTTGTAGCACGAGATCTGGTAATCACTGATGTATAAATATTGTTAGTTTCCATTTTTATTTTATTAGCATCGATTATTGCTTTTAAGTCTTCATTATCTAAATAACTCAAAATCTGATCAATACAGCTACCGGGTAAGCTGTAAAGCATCGTTTTAATCAAACCACCAGCATCTTGATCCAGAATATTTTTTCTTTCAAATCCTCTCTTCAAACTTTTAGCAATAAAATCACTGTAAATAGGAAACTTTTTATTGTATTGAATCGGCTTTGTGTCTCTAATTACATTTTTATTCAATAAGTATTGTGCCAACCGATGAGTAGATTTTTTAATAAGTTTATAGAATGTCATATTACTATTACCTATTTTATTCTCTTTCAATAGCACTGCTTCTTTTTCGCATTCCTCTTTAAAAACAACGATATCAGATTTATTTTTTGTTTCTGGTTGACCGAATGTTTCCAAATATTTGTCGATTCCTTGTAAATTCTCCTTGCAAATAAACACACCAATATTGTGTAATTTCAACATGTATTTAATAAGAATCTTAGCATTTTCATGATAGCGAAAAGAAAATCCAGTAGTACGTATAGCTTCTACAATATAATCTAGCGCTGTTTTATTTTTATAAGTCAAGACGTTAATGTTAACATTATCCTCCAATATCTCATCAATTGAAATAGTACATCTTCGTGCCATAAGATGCAAAAAAGTTTCACCATACTTATTTCTATCAGAAATATTAGCGCCAGATTCAATAAAAAATTTAACGATACTCAATCTATTGAAGGAAGCAGCAACCAATAGAGGCGTTAGTCCGACTCTACTAATAGAATTAATGTTTGGTTTATACTCTAACAACTTTTTAATTACTGATGGATGACAACATTTTTTAGCCGCACAGTGAAGCGGTGTCATTAAGTCATCATCTGTAACATCTATGTCTGCTTTGTACTTCATTAACATTTCTATACATTGTATATCAATATCATCTTCATTGTATGGACTTTCGTGAGTTACCACCATATGAAGAGGAGTTTGACCTGCCAAATTTTTTACATTAACTTGAGCATCATGTTCTAGTAGACATTCTATAACTTTTATTCTCTTAGAGGCGGCAGCCGTGTGTAATAGAGTATTACCAGAAGTATTAGTGACATTAACATCTGCTCCACGTTTCAACAGCATTTCAATAATTATCGACGATTCATTTTTAGCTGCATAATGAAGACTAGATACTTTATCGAAATCATCATTAATATCCCAAGTATGCTGCAAAAGTACTTCAACTACATCTGGATTTTCGTTCGAAATAGCATAATCGAGAGGTTCGATATGACTTTCTTTTTTAGTTGTCCAAGCTCCAGCACTTATCAATAAATTAGCTATGGGCTTAAGACTCAAAGATGCATGTGATGAAGCATGATTCGCAAGATAGTGTAAAGATGTTATATTTTGTAAATTGTAAGAAAAAATCATGGCTCTTTTTTTTATTAAAAAATTAACATCGATACCTTTTTTAAGGAAAATTTTCATTATTTCAATCCATCTATTAAAAATATTAATATGATGTTGAAGTACGCCTTCACCGTTTCTAGCTGCTTCCTTGATAATAAAATGAATATTATCAATAGCATTCAATAAGAGTGAATTGTCGTCTGTGCGATCTTTGTAGTCACTATCTTTAACTTTATCAATTACTGCTTCGACAGTCTCTATATGGTTATGCTTGCAAGCGGTACTCAATACATCCCAGTAATCATCAAGATCAAGACCAACTTTTAAAAGTTGGTTTACAATAAGATAGTGTTTTTCTTGTAGGGCAGCACAAATAAATTTAGAATTCTTAGCATTTTTTAAATCAATCGGGAATTTAGCTTTCAATAGAAGTTCAACAATTTTACGACTTATATTACCCTCATTCATCACCGCAACTGTTAATAATTTTTCGGTACTCGGATCATTAATAATTTTTTTATTGATGTAACTTTTAACTATTTTTTCAACTGTATCTACATAGCGATGTTCAATGGCTACTTGCAGCATTGACGCTGAATCTTCATCAAATTGTTTAAGATTGAGTTTACCACCCTTGCTTAATAATAAATTAAACAAATACTCATTACCATTAGAGGCAGCTACGAGAACTGGTGCCATGCTACTTCGACAATCAATATTCACAGAAACATCTTTTTTTAATAATATTTCAGCAATATCTTGATGATCTAACTCAACAGCAAGATAAAGAGGAGTTTTGCCTTTTGAATTTAGATATTTAGTATTGGCGCCATTCTTCAAAAGCAACTTTACGATATTTAAGTCATTATTTTTTATGGCAAGGTGTAGAGGCGTATTACAAGTTTTTCTTGCTATTGTTCTATTGATTTCGATGCCATATTTCAATAAAAGTTGTGTTATATTAGGATGTTTATTTTCTAAAGAAAGACGAAGTAAATCATATCCTAAGTTTGATTTAAGAGAAGACGAACCATGTTTGAGATCTAGTTGATGCAATAGTTTGAGTGATTCTCGTACTGTTTTTTCTTCACCCTCATCGATACCTCTTTCTAAAGTTGATAAAATTATTTTTCTATTTTCTTCCATATCTACCATCTTAATACATATACTGATGAGAAACTAGATATTCTAAAACAAGTAAAGAAATTTTATGTTTTAAATTTAGAAGTAAGTATTTACATTTATGAAAGTCCCAATAAATCCACGCTAGATGAAGGCTTTGTATTCATGCACTGTAGATTTAAGTGGCCTTATAAATACTTACATGGCATTAAAATGCTATGTAATTATTAAAATTGACAAATTATTACTCACTTGAACATTTATGATTAAGTATAAATAATGTCTGCAACAAACTAGTTAATTGTTCAATTATTTTTTACCACCGGTGTGGCACTAAAATGTTTATAACCTTTAAAAGAAAAAAATTCAGTCCACACAGTTAACAGAGTGGTAAGAACGTAAGCATGAAAAATAATTACAAATGCAACAAGAGACATCTAGTGGATTACATGTATAATAGAGAAATATTAATCACATGGTATTCGACCACAAATTTTGAAATCAAATAAAATGAAGTTTCCGAAAAATAATCTACGGATTAACTATTGCGGAAGTTTTATAATAGCTCATTTAAAAATTTTCTCAAAAAGTATAATTGGAAAAAATGAGAATTAAGTTAGCCGACATTTAAAAATTTTTAGAATTTTTTTTTATTGAAACAATTATTACAAAAAAATAAAAAAATTTAATTTGTAAAAAACTTGAAAAACTGTAAGTGCAATTTTTAAAAAATATTTTTTTGCTACAATTTAATAATTGAAAAAAAAAATCAAAAAATTAAAAACATTGGCTAACTTTAGTATTATTTGGAAAAATACAATTTCTGAAAATACATTTACTACATGACCTACTATTAATATTGGAGATATTCTCTACACAAAAAAATTACGATCCAAAAATTTTAAAGATACTGAAAATAATAGAAATCGATCAATTTTTACAGTTTTTTAACAAATAAATTATCATAGAAAAATATTAAAACAAATTTCACGGACAGAATTAAATTTTAGAAAGTTATAAGGGCAATTTTTGAAAATAATTTATTGTACAAATTTGTCTATTAAAAGAAACCCAAAAATAATTGAATGTTTTCTGATTTCGGTGATATAGATTGGAGCGTGTTTCGAAGTATTTTACCGTTCTTACATTACTTTTAATTAAATTCAATTAAAAACTTATGAGTGATAAATTATAGCTTCACATAAATTGATTAAAAGTTACATATTAGCCATAATAAAACTTTCATAGAAAATTCCTTTATTTATTTATTTATGAATAGCCGTGAATAATTTCAATTCGTAAAAATGTTATCTGTTTTAAACCGAATTAAAAAAATTTTCAAAATAGATCATTCAATCAAAAGTTTATAAATAATATGGATCATATAAACAAAATAAAAAACTTATTATTTTAGATGTTTTTATACAATTTTTCAATAAAAATACATTTTAATTATTGTATATCATTTGATATTAAACAACAAAAAATTATTGTTGTGACGTTTTGCTTATTGAGCGCTATAAGTGTAATAAAAATAATCGATATTTTACTACATGGAGTAACAACACAGCAGATATGGAACAGGTGTATTCATTGAGTCATTAGAAAACTAGTCAACATCAAAAACACTAAAGCTTAACAATAAAAATGGAACTGTTTAATGCGATAAGCTTATTTAACCGTCGAAAATATGAAGAGTGTGCATCAATATGTACCAATTTATTGAGGAAAAAACCATTAGATCAGGTAGAATTTGTTTTACATCTAAAATTGTAGACAACAATGTGTTGAATAATTTTAATAAAATACTATATTAACTTTTAAAGGCTGTCTGGGTATTAAAAATGCGTGCCCTAACTTTACAATTGTATGTGGACGATATTGAAGGCGAAGAAGAAGGCATTGCTGAAAGTTTATTAGATAATTACACCATAGCTTCAATGCCTAGACCCGGTACATCGTTAAAAAATCCAGGTACAACAATGGTAGGTCAAGGAATCCGTCCTAAAACCCAATCAGGTAATTGAATTCTTTTCATTAATCATTTATCAATTTAATCCTTTACAAAGTATCAACAAATTTTTATTTATCGACTCAGGAAGACCTGTTACTGGTACAATAAGACCCATGACACAATCTGCTACTGCTAAAACCGTCGAACAAGCTTTAAGAACACCTCGTACAGCAATGACTGCAAGACCTATAACTACTTCATCAGGGCGTGCGGTGAGGCTTGGAACAGCTTCAATGTTATCAGAACCTGATGGACCTTTCATTCAAATTTCGAGATTAAATATATCTAAGTATGCAAGTAAAAATGGAATTGCAAAACCCCTTTTTGAATATATTTTTTACCATGAGCATGATGCAAGAAATGTTAGTCTACTAAATTAATACATATCAATTAAAATAAATATAAAATTTGTAACTAAATAAAATACATGCTGACAAATTACAGGCACTAGATTTAGCAGTACAGGCGATTCAAGCATCTAATTTTAAAGATTGGTGGTGGAAAGTACAACTCGGTAAATGTTATTACACCCTTGGACTCGTCAGAGATGCAGAAGAACAATTTAAATCAGCTTTAAAAGAACATAAAAATATAGACATTATAATAAGATTAATTAGAGTATTTATAAGACTCGATCAACCCTTAGCTGCGTTAGATTTATGTAAACGAGGACTTGAATATTTTCCCAATGATGTTAGTAAATTTTAAACAATTTTTTCTCTTTACAAAAACTAAACTTAATTCTTACCTTCAATATTAAAGGTGACGATTCTCACAGAAATGGCCAGAGTTTTTGAGGGATTAAATAGTACAACGATGTCTGTTAAATACTATAAAATAGTAGCACAGGAAGATGCTGCCAATAGTGAGGCAATCGCCAGTATAGGAATGTATCATTTTTACAATGATCAACCAGAATTGGGATTACGATATTATCGGTACTAATTCATTAGTTATAACGATGAAATTATTTTATTATTTGTTTAATTCATCTAATAAAGTTGGTTTTTTTAATTTACAGGAGATTACTTCAAATGGGTGTGTACAATGCTGAATTACTTAACAATCTTGGTTTGTGTTGTTTTTACGCACAGCAGTGGGATCATACGATATCATGCTTTGAAAGAGCTTTAAGCCTTGCTACTAATGAGAATGCTGCTGACATTTGGTATAATATTTCTCAAATAGCTATTGTAAGTGTAAATTTTTTTTCATGCATGATTTTTTTGTATACATTTATGGTAAAATAAGTACGAATGGTATAAAATTAATTCCTCTTTTTTTAATCCGTAAAAAATTCAAATAATTGATAGTCAAAACCTATGAAGAATAAATAATTTTAGGTGAGAGGTGACTATGTATTGGCTGAAGAATGTCTCAGATTAGCAATATCAATAGATAATAGACATGCCAGTTCGTATAATAATTTGGGAGTTCTTGAAATAAAGAAAGGAAATGTAACTGCAGCTAGAACGTATTTTCATGCGGCTGCGAGTATTGTTGATTACATGCATGAACCCCATTTCAATAGTGCTTACTTAGCACATCAGGTAGGATCAATAGTTCAATAATTCTAAATAATCTAAAAACTAATTAATGACATTTTTTTAGATCGGTGACTTACAAACTAGTTATCTTGCAGTTCAAAAATCGCTTTATGCGTACCCAAGTCATCTAGATACTAAACTTCTTTTTGAACAATTTCAGCATCACTTTTTTTATGATTAAATCATGCACAATTTTTTTTTTTTTTTTTTTTTTTTTTTAATTAATTTATTTATGATTCAATAAATAAGAAAACAATAAAAATGTTATGTTTGATCATTATTATTATTATTATATACAATTTACATCACGTGTCAAAATTAATTATTATGGTATTTATCAAAGTAGATATTTAAATTACTAACTTTAAAAAATTTTTCTATTTACTTATAAAATGACAACTAAGTTTAAATATCAAAATATTGATGATATTTAAATATTAATTTCATCAATCAGTATGTTTCATATACATTATTTTAACTTAGAACAAAAAATACCTTCACTTAGTTAAATGCTGGAATTCGGTCTTCTTAAAATTTTATATTAAAATCATTGATTTGTGCATAGATTAATCTCGGAAAGATTGAGATTCACTTTATGCGGAATGAGAAATAATTAACCAGGAAATAATGAAATAAAACAAAAATATTGGATATATTGCCAGAAGTTTCCGTTGAGGTGGTTGACTGTCACCAAGAAAAGCCGTTGACGCTGTAAAATGTATCGTTAATTAAAGAAACGTGATTGAATTTAGGATAAATAAATTTACGACAATATTTACCGTAAGTGGCCCAAGCAAATCCAACAATTACAACAACTAAGCGAATAAAAAATAAATAAGTTGTTTGTTCAAATAGAAGAATAATTTTACATACAATGAGAGCTATTGTCGTTGGTAATAGACAATAACCCAGGACACAAACACTTTGGAAAAACGATCTATAACAATAAATAGTTATGTTATTAAATGAAGAATATTTTATGTTATAAAATATTATTGGATAATCTTACATATTTCCTCCCAATAGTTTAGAATTTAATGTTACGATCATCGATCCAATCCATACTATTACAAATACTTCTGCAAACTCTGGTCCACCATCATTTGAATTTGTATCATCAGCAGAACCTTGCAAGATCCTAAGTTTTAATAAATAATAATATTAACAAAAATTTTACTTTCTTTTTATTTATCTATGTATTATTTATTTTAAGTCAATTTCGTACACTATCTTATTACTTTAATTAAGGCACAAAACAAGTTGCTATTTCAGAACTCAAATATGGTAGAAGTCATGGATAGTAAGTTTCTAGCGTAAATATCATTATTTCATCGTAAAAATTAAAATTAAAAAAAAATCAATAATTCTTTTGTGTTACTAAAAATTCATTTAAGATCAAAGTTTTTCAACTACTTTTTATACTCTATATAGATATTAAAGAAAAAAATAAATAAATAGGTTTGTATGATACAGATAAAAAAATTAAAATTAAAAAATATTAAATTTAATTTTAGGGAAGTATTTTTTCAACAGAACTTTATCATAATAAAAAAAAAGTTAAATATATTCATAAAAAAGAAACTTACATTGCCATGAACGTACATAACACCAAAGGACCCCAAAGATCCCCTAAAATACAGGAAATTATTATTCTGATAAATGTTTTAAAACAAATCAGTAAATATCTTACATTCTTTAAGTAAGCTTGACTTTTCTTTTGGATAAATAACATGGTAAAATTTGTTACCAACTGTCTTAAGATCTCTGAGCTGAAATTAAAAAATATATTTTATCCATTTATGTAAATATTAATTTGTCAAAAACGTACAATCGTATCCTTAATAGGTTCATCTAAAGTATTAAATTCAGGTTCTCCAAGATTAGCTTGCTGTCTTGTACTTCCTACGGTCATTTCTCCTTCGACATTTTGAGGATCAATATTGTATAATACATCGTCATACATCTGAAAAAATAATGATTGATACATAATTTAAAGGCTATTAATTTAAATAAAATTCACTAAGAGGTTACATTTAACTTACGTCCAATTTAGTATCATGCATTCCGATTTCATTTGTTGATGACATCGGATCCATTTTTAATGAAAATATTTTTTACAATAAACTATCAATATTTTTTTTTTATTTTTTTAAACATTTATTAAAAAATTTAATAAAGTGCCGTAATAACAACTGAGCAAAAATTCATTCGGCTTTTGATTCAATTTTAACTATTTGGAAATATATAACAATTAATAGTTTTGAATTTCAATATTTAAATACCAATAATAAGCAAAAATATTGAAAACAGTAAAAAGATATTTTGGAGTGTTTAAAAAATTGATATATCATTAAAAAATATATGTCCACTGTTTATTCACGTGATAATAACAAGTTGATTAATTAACTAAACATTGAATTAATTACAATTAGTAATTGTTTCATAATTTAAGTACTTGGAAGTTTATTGAAACTTATATTTACGTAGTAAACAATATTAAAACTTGGTAAATACACAATTTTTGTAATGTTAAATGCCACTAAGCTACGTGTAATTTGATTAATTTTCTTGACAGATAATTATATTTACATGACAGAAAGCTAGGTGGTACTAGTAGTTTCCAACATGGCTTGTCGGTAAAAAGTATACGTATATGTACTTTACACCCACGAATAAGATAAATAAGTATATTTTTTTATTTCATTACAAATACAACTTTAAATAATAATATATAGAATTATATTTTTATATTGAAAAAATTTTTAATAATTCCTCGCTGTATTTACAATGCATTTATTATTTATTTGCGGTGTGTTATTGTTGAATGCTCATCGAGCATGCGTGCAAGAGGCTACAGAACATTTAGAAAATGAACCAATCAACAATAGCAATAATGAAACTGCAGTATTTGAAAAACAACAACATCGTATCCTTTTTTTAATTTTTTTTTGTTTTTAATTCATATAGTATAGATTTTAGTAAGGGATGAATTTTTTTTTATAAAATTTGTAAACAAAAATTAATTTTGATTAAAAGTTTTCTAAAAATTTTTCAATTTATTTGAATTAATATTTGACTTGAAAATAAAATTTTCTTCGAATATCTGCGTTTATTAGATAGTAACCGCAGTAAGTTGATATAAGTTAATAGATTTTCAATTTCTAATTAGTTTTTATCGATTCCTGAACTATTCTATCGCTTCACAAAAAGTTATTTTTTTTACATTATTTTTTTTTTTAATCACATCTAAATTTCCGATTTGTTCTTTATTTAAAAAGTAGTTATATTAACATACATTAACTAAAGATATGCAACATTGTACAAAAAATTATTCAATATTACTTTTCTTTTTTTTCACTACTATATTTATTAATTATAAATTATAATCCACATAGACTAGATTCTTTCATTTTATTACATGTAACTATTAATCTGAAAATTTTATTTAAAATGCTTTTAGTTTTATTAATCTTTACTTTTTCTTCTTGATATAAAAGAAGTTAAAACGTGAATCTTCCCTCTGTTTGAAACAAACATAAAAGTTGATGGTTGAAATATAAATAAAATATTTCTTGTTGAAAAAAAAAAAATATTATTTGTTTAAATATTATAAATTTCCTTAATTATAGCGAAACAGTCAAAAAATTATTCCAATCATTTCGGCGTGAGCATTTTCACGCTGTACAAAATATTAAAAATTTGCAGTCGTATGAAAGAAAGTATAAAATGATTGTTAAAATAATTGATCAAATGGTTAAAATAATTACTGAAAAACAAAAAAATTTTCAAGATTTCGAAGATGATATGGATCGTGACAATTTATTCTCGGATGTAAAGCAAACAGATTGTAAGTTTTAAATTATTAATTATTTTTACAATAAACTAAAGTTTAATTTCATGCATGTTTTGTTTAATTTACATATGAGAATATTGATAAGATAAATTAGTTAATTTTATAGATTGCGTAAAATTACCCAATCCATTTAAAAATTACTTCTATTAAAAATAATAAAAAATTACTATTGTTACTTAATTAAAATAAAATCAAATAGTGAAAAATAGTTTAATCATAATCTTGATTTTTATTTCAGCTTTATTCGCTCTCTCAGAAAATACGGCATTATTTAGTGATATAGTGCTGCAAATCCCAGATATAACTCGACGAATATTGAAGAAACAAAAAACCTCGTTTGATTCCCTGAAGTGGTCGATGATATTTATTAACAAAAACCGGTATCTTTTGGATCAACCGACTATTGAAATATTGGACCTAGCATTACAAGAACTCAATATAATAAGCCGTGAGCCAAATTATTCAAATCCTTACGTGCAGAATAAGAAGGGAAGGTCATCAGTGAAAGGCAAAACTGCGGAAAAACAAAGAAAAACAATAAAAAAACATAAACCAGGCCCTCAAATAGCTCGAGTAGAATTATAAATCTTAACCACATAAATAAATATGATATAAATGAAATTCCATAATAAATATTTGTTACTTTTTTTGCTTATTGTGAGCTGATTGTAATCGATATGTCTGGGTAAAACCTGATGGCTCGGTTTATCAGTATTTGTGTCATCAATGTCCGGCTAAAATAAGAGAAACCTGATGGAACTACCAAACCCAATCTACTATACTATATAGGTATAAAAAATGTATTAAAAAAAAAACACGTTTGCTTTCGCGCGAGAATGTGGGTCTGTGTCTACCCAGCCGACTGGTTTCTCCTTTACATTTTATATGACATAGCTAAGACACCACAAGAAGATATACGTATATTCCACTTTAACACGACATACAAGTGGTGAGAAATTTCAAGTTCAACGTTCATGATTGTAATCGACGAAAATAGTATGTATGAAGATATATATTCTAAGCTTTCTGACTTTCACCATCGACCATTTAACCCATAGTCATCACCATCACCTAAATCTGAATCTGAATCAATAATATTTTATTATCGTTGTAAATTAATCTCATAAACTGTATGTCATAAAAAAGTAATTTATTTTTATTTTTTATCGTAATTTTAAAAGAATATAGTTTGTATTTAAGAAAAAAAAGTAATTTATATAATTTCTAATAAGATTTAAAAGTAAACATGTACTTAGATTTCTGAATATATATTATTTAGAGTTGAATTAAATAAAATGTTAGTATTTATGGAATAAGTATTTTGTAAATATACAGATAAAAAAATAAGTGAAAACGAGGAATCAAGAATGATAATGTTACTGACTTAATCGCATGTCGACAAATAAAATCCACTTTTCTCACCGAGCGTCCTCGATGATGTTGGGTGGATAGAAAGTGCTCGACGACCATTCAGTAAAACCTTTCATTAGTAGTTCATCAGAACGCAGTTGATGTTGGATTGTGTCTGATATACTAAGTGGAAGTTACTGTTTTAATAAATATAATAAATTTATAATTTTATACTTTTAATTATTTAAATGTTTATTAAATTGTGCTAAAGATATAAACAAATGATACTTCTTTGTGGTCTGGTCTATTTGTATATCAAACATCTTTTTCAATTGTTAATTGTAAAAGATTTTTATTTTTCTATTTAATTAAAAATAGATTGTATGAAATAAAATAATGAAATTTCATACTGTGTTTATACTAACTGTTTTTACAGTGATTGCAGGTAATAATTAGTTTATTTTTTCTCTATAAAATTAATATATTTAATTCATTTGTAAAATATATAATTACGATCATGTAATAAAAAGTGATTAAAAGTGAAATAACAACAACAATAAATTTATTTTTAATAGAAATTTAATATTAATTGGTAAAAATTATTACTATTATTAATTACTCAGACAATTTATTAATTTTTGAATATTAATCAATTTCATTTTTTAGAAAGTTTACCCGGAATCCTCTTATAGAAATAAAATTTTTAAAATGCTTCACCTTTAACTATAATAATTTACATTAACTCAAGTTAATCTATCAATACAGTAATGCTGAGCTATTATTAATTATTAAAAAATTAAACTAACAAAATTGAAAAATCGAATTACAAATATAATTCACTTGAATACTATATTTTTCTCTTTGATTGTATAATATTCTTGGAATTGAAAAAAGTAGTATTTTATGCTAAAATCAACAAGAAGTTATTATTTAATAGTATTCATTAGTCGATAACATTATAATAACAAAGGAGTTGCATTATATCCTGTTTAACTATAAAAATAAGTTTCTTCGTTAATTGTTAACTTCTACTGTATTGTATTCATAATTTAACCTGTTATTTAATATGAAAAAGAAAATTTTTTAAACTAATAATATTTGATAAAAATAACTATTTAATAAATGTCATTAATTTATGGCATAGCATTAGATGAAAAATTAAGGAAGTTTTGTAACGGAGTATTATTACTATTTGAAGAGATATCAATTCTCTTGAGTCAACATTTATATTAGAATGTTTAGAATAACAGTACTTTCTCAAATCATTTTGCTCTATCGACGTTTTCTCTAACTCTTTTCTGATCGTCATACACCACACCTATTAAATGTTTTTAAAGTTCAAAATATCACAGAATAATTATTGCCATATTGCCACTTACAATGAGAAGCTGGAATTGATTTGGTACTGAGAGTCTTAAATAAATAACTCAAGACCTAAATACGACTTAATTTATTATACTTATTTTTTTTTACTATTAATAAAAATGAGACATACGATTAATATAATTCATCTGATTGCAGTTAACTGTCAAAAAGCTAAAAAAGAAGACGAAAAAAAAGATGAAGAGTTTACATGCCCAGAAGGACAGGGTAATGGTAATTTTGCTGATCCTGCAACATGCAGAAGATTTTATCAAGTAAGTTTTTTTTTTTTTTGCTATGAAAAGATATATTTTTAGTACATTTGGTGATGGATAAATTTTTTTGAAAAAGTGTGTAGATGGATATCCATACCTAAACAGATGTCCGTCAGGATTACATTTTGATGATATCAGCAAATTTTGTACATTCAAAAATGAAGCAAGATGTGGGCCTATTCCTACAAGTAAGTTCTTTTATTTCATTCAAATTAATATTAAACTGATAAATTTATTTTTATTTTCATAAAATAAGCTCCTGCACCAGTAACCGAGACACCCACAGATTTGGCTGAACGTTGTGACACATCCACCTGTCAACTTCCTTACTGCTTTTGCTCTCGCGATGGAACAATAATACCTGGAGGACTTGCACCTGAAGATGTCAGTGCTTACTTAAATAAATATATAATATTTAGAAAGTTATTTATTATCAATTTTGTATATCCAACATTAATTTTGATTTTCAGACTCCACAAATGATTCTTCTAACCTTTGATGGTGCGGTAAATCACAACAATTTTGATCACTATCAAAAAATATTCAACAACGATCGTTTGAATCCAAACAATTGTCCGCTTAAGGGCACATTTTTTATTTCTCACGAATATTGTAATTATAATATGGTTCAAAGTCTAGCTCATGATGGTCATGAGATAGCTACTGAAACTATTTCGTAAGTTAAAATTCAACTAGATATAAGCATTGATTAATTAAATAAATAATCGAATTAATAAAAATTATAGATTGCAAAAAGGCTTAGAAGACAAAGGGTACGAAGAGTGGGTAGGTGAAATGATTGGAATGCGAGAGATTTTACGACGTTTTTCAAACATCAGTATCAACGAAATTTCTGGAATGCGTGCTCCATACCTTAAACCTGGTAGAAACACTCAATACAAAGTGATTGAAGATTTTGGGTACATATATGACAGCAGTATTGGAATTTCTCCATTAAAAACACCAATTTGGCCTTACACTCTCGATCATAAAATTCCTCACGAATGTAAAGCAGGAACTTGCCCGACTAAATCATTCCCAGGAGTTTGGGAAATACCTCTTAATGCTCACTATGTCGAAACTTACGAAGGTGGTCATTGTCCTTACTTAGATCAGTGTGTTCTTCATAATCATGATCCTGAAGAAGTTTTCGAGTGGCTGCAAGAAGATTTTAATCGGTATTATCTCCAAAATCGTGCTCCTTACATGATGCCATTCCATACAAACTGGTTTCAGATCAAAGAATTGGAAAGAGGTCTTGCTAAATTCCTCGACTGGACTATTACATTGTAAGATTTTATTTAAATTTAACTCGGCTTAGTGATATAATTAATCCCAGTTTTATTTTCTCAGAAACCGCTCAACATAAAAATTTATTGTACAATAATTTATCCGCTCTAAAACTTTCTCAAAGTAATAATGATAATTGTCAAATTAAAAATTACTTCAAAACAAATATTATATTATTCCTAATAATTTATATGGAGATGAAAATTCTCATTAAAAATATTTTAATAATTTTGATATGCATGTATATCAAATGATAATAATTGTTTATAAATTTCAGACCTGACGTTTACTTCGTTACTGCAACTCAAGCTTTAAGATGGATTACAGATCCTAAGCCTCTAAAAGCTTTAAATAATTATGAACCATGGTCTTGTAAAAAAGTTGAAAATGATCCTGGTCCACCGTGCAATAACGCTAACAAATGTGCTCTTGAGTTTAAACCATCCGATGCTAATTTTACGGCAACAAGGTAAGCAGAAGAATTTTTTACTTAACAAATATCTCATTTATGTCCTACAAAATTTTTCTTTTTATCAGATATATGGAGACGTGTGTTGAATGCCCGAATAAATATCCTTGGCTAGGAGATGCAAAAGGCTCTGGTATAATTAATGATAACTATGATCCTGAGAAGAAATAAACTGGTTTTCACGTTTATAATGACTTGAAATAAAATTTTTAAGTCAAATGATTAATTTATGCACATATTTTCCTCAAATCATGTAAACAGTATGTTAAGTATGAATTTTTCAACGAATGTTGCTTTTCTTGTTGAATGAATGATAATAAATAAAGTTCTGTTTATAAGTTTACAATATCTTTAAATCAACAGTATATTTTACAGAACGCGTATACATTTATCCACGTATTTAGATAAGGTATAATTGATTTAATCCAATTTAAGATTATTATTATTATTATTTTATTAAATATATAAACTAAAAACTGATGTCCTAACGCATTGGTAACCACGGATAAAATACTTCTCCAAATTTCTTACGTTCTGAAATTGTTAAATAATAATTTTAATGGTTAGAATAATCGATTCAAATTTATTTAATAAATGATATTGAAAAAAGAAGCATTCAACTATTTTATAATCCTATAATTACGGGCCAGTTTTTCAAACTGTTTTTTTTCTATGTTAATTTAGAAGAAATAAAAGAAAATAAACCTTGTTTTAATGAAAAAATATCGTTTGAAAAACTGGTCTAAATAATACAATCCAAAAAAATTATTTAAAAATATGAAGTTACATATATTAACATTTCTTCATAGATATTTTTTCATAATTTATCGTTTTGATATTTAATGTGACTGCAACGAAATTATGTAAATTCTTAAATTACTTCTTTCTTCAATATTCATTATAATTTAAAGATATTTGTTACCTGGGGGTGGGAAATCTTCAGGATGATTTATAATGTAGTCACGATAAATCGCATCTCGAGTTGCAAGAATACCATTTTCTCGAATTCTCAAAAGATGTCCAACAGCTCCTCCGATTATTGCACCTAGAATAAGGTTTTGTACACCTGAAAAGATAAAATTGTATTAATTAATTATGTTTAAAATTATTGAATTAAAACTGTAATATCATTATTAATTTAAAACTCATAACGCATTTGAATGAAACATTTTTTTATTTACAACTGCTAATTTAATATACTTATCAACAAGAAAAGAAAACTTTCATCCATCATATTGCATAATTTGATGAGGTTAACATTATTATTTAACTGTATATGTCAGTAGTGAACTTTTAGTTTTTATTTATTTAATTTTTTTTTTTTTTTTTCAATAATAAACATCAGATATAAATATTTATAAAAATTAAAGCTATAAAACAGTAACAAAATAATAAATACCTGCATAAATTGGTCGCCTTAGAAGCGCATTACCTAAAGCAGGAACTCCTGCTCCAAATATTGAACATTGAATTTCATGGAAATATTTAGCAATAAGATTTGGTTCAACAGTAGGATCAGGTGCGAGGAGCTCCAAAGCCCATGAAACATCAGTATTTTTATCACTCATTATTATAATTTTTTTACTCCGAATTATTTAACAAAAAGTAGATTTGAACATTAGCCAATGCTTTATTTTATTTTTTTTTTCACAATGAATCCGCCATATTGATAAACTATTTGATTGGATATTGAACTACAGCTGGAGTCACGGCGGGATTTTTTTGAAAATAGTATTTTAACCTTTTATTACAAGAGAATAGTAACTAAATACTCCCTTATAAAAGTTTAATTTAAAGTTACGACGGACGAATTTAAAACACAGAGAAAAAAAATTTTTTTTTTGCATATTTTTTTATTGGCACACTTCAAAAACAATATTTTAAACTAGTGTATTTAAAATAACTTCTATAAACTTTACATTAATTAAAATAAATAAAATATCTGTAGAATATTTTTATACTCGCTGGTAAAATTGATTAGGCACACGCTGTTAAAAAAAAAATACAATTATTTAAAAAACAAATATTTAAAAATAACAAAATGATAATTGTCAAAAAATATGCGACAATAATATAATATGCAAACAGCAGTTAATTATCATCGTTCCTATTACTTTCGTTGAATACATTTATTTAAGTTATCATGTATTTAGACTTGGTAAATTAAATTCAATAGTACAATAATAACTTCATCTATAAACATTTATCACAATAGATTACTAAAAATTAATATCTTTCATTGATTATTTAAGAAAAGTCAGTTTTAAGAACAAGTATCATGGAGAAGTATATATCTTTAGAAAAATATTGTAAATTTGCGTATTTATATATTTATCATCTACACTTTAAGAAAAGAAAAAAATGGAAAAAAAATCCTATTTTTTTCTATCAAAATATAGTTGGTAAATGAATTATCAAATGTGCTTTTAGTAAAAATATTCTGATAACTATCAAATTAAGAACAAGTTTAGGGAAACTTGAACGATTTTTAATCATTATTTAGACTTATTGTTTATTCTATTTCTTTAAATAGTAATTTATACTTCTATATGAAATCGTTAAATATAACATTTTAACGACTGGTAGTGCATTAATTATGTGATTTTGTGTACAAATAATGCCTGAAGTATAACCCACAAGATTTTAATCTAACATCTTATAGAAATATTTAATGATTTACTATCATAATTCTTTTTCTGACTTTCATACAAAAAATAAATAACAAATAATTATATTAAGAGATTTGGTTATATTCTAATTATCAAAAGAGATCTCCAATAATATTCGAATATTACATTGTAGAATTTCATAAATTTAAATATTTGTGAGTTTTATATTTATTAACTTCAGTATGAATATCATTAAGCAATAGAGTAAGCAATTTAACGTCTGTAAACAATTAAACATTGCGTTTAATATTTAATAACATATTAACCATATCAATTATATATTATGTTATGGCGTTAGATCTCTTTGGATAATCATATATGGCACGGAAGAGAATTAATCCTATGCTAAATTGAATTGCTAATAACAAAGTATTTAAGTAATAATTGCCATCGGAAGTTTATTCGTTAACATAACGTAAGTCTTTTTATTTTAAGAAATTCGATTGTTTTATTTATTGTTAATTGTTGATTCTTTGGAAGTCGACCATGCATATTTAGCGGATCTAAAATAATAAAAGAAGTGGAATGTCAATATTTAATAAGTAAACTGTTAAAAATTTAGATACTTACTTCAAGCAATGATTTGGTAGTGTATAAACTTGGTACCATAGCACGAGTGCTAAAATTATACTCCACGTTCTAAGAGGACACAGAATAGTAGCCAAAGTTCCATAAGCCAGCCAAAAGAAGTACGTCATACTGGTTTGCATCATGATTAATACCAGAAATGGTAAGTTTGCCCAAAAGATATTAAATATACTTGAAGATTTTCGTGATGGTCTATCAAACTCGTCAAATCTATCATCGAAAATAAAACAATTCATAATATTATAAATTTTATGCTTTTATTTTAGAGTTATTTACCGTTTATCAATTCTATGAGCCAAAAGTATTGTTAAAGGCATATGGAATGATAACAATTGGAAAAATCCATAAGCGTAGGTAAACGACCCTGGTAAGTATGCATTTTTTATAAACATTCCCCACGCAAATATTACACCAACATGATCATCTATTATTTCTCCAATAGCCCATGGTCCTTAAAAAGAAAATAAATTATTTATTTATTTAGTTATTTACATCAATAAACAAATTAAATATATACCCTTTTGAATAGTGTACTAATATGTTGAAAAAAAAGTCAAAGTTAGTGTATAACCAAATGTAAATAATTAATTTAAGACATAAGATACAGTTTTGTAAAACACGTTATGTGATACAAATAAAAACGATATTCTATTCTACCCTTTTGAAAGCTTACCTATTGCTAGGTATAGTGTATAAAAAATTAAAGGATAGAATAATCGATCCACTGTTGAAAGAATCCAAAACTTTTTGATTAACCATCTAATTATATTTATTTTAATTCGAGGTCTATTGATTTTTCTCAATTCATAAAGCTTATGACAAAAACGAAGCGTACATAACGGGATAATATTCAGCAAGTGCATTATGGCAAATGCAACTCCAAACTGAAAATAAAAAATTAAATTTAATAACCATTACACACATATAATCTAAGTAATTGTAATTAATTAAGTAATTATACTTACTATGGTAGTGGCATTAGACATAAGAATAAATCTCGACAGTAATTTGAACGATAAACGAGTTCCGTCTAATACGAACGGTTGTGTTATCTCTTTTTGTTTACCATCTTTATCTTCAACCCTTGCACGTATGATTTGTATTCCATTGTTATACAATGCTGGATTCCATTTGATAGTATAAAGTGGTCCTTCAATGTGGTTACAATCGATCCAAGGTTCATCATTAATTTTTATTTCAACTTTTTCAATAGGTGTCGTAGAAAATGCCAAAACTCTAAAATTGAATAAAATATTAACTTTTAAATATAATATCCACAAGATATACTTTTATTGAAATCTTAAACAATTTTTTTTCACCTTATATGTGTCGATTTAACAATAGACTCGAAATTCTCTTTACTTGGCATTGTATAAAGAGCATGTTTAGGATTAGTAATTAATATCACAGGCCAATCTCCATGCTTGACATCAATAAAAGAAAATTGTCCATGGTCTACTGCAGCAACGCGGTACCTAGCGTAAATTTATAAGTAATTTACAGAAGCAATAACGGATGTTAAATATTTTTTTAGTTTCAGTACGTACAGACGATTATCTTTCCAATCTCCTAACTCTAATTCTAAAAACCCAGCATGTTGAAGAGTGTACATTTCGGGTAGTGTACCACCCAAAGTATGATAGTGTCCACAAAGATAGACCAACCCTTCTCCATAGTCACCTAAATAAAAATGATTAATAAAACTAAAAAACTTTAAATTTAATTAAAGTAAAAAAACAAAAATATCTTACCCATAATGTTTCGAATACTTCGTGTGTCTTCGGTCAAAATAGAAGATGTAGGATAATGTCCAAACCAAATAATATAATTACTATTCAAACGACGAGACTCTTGAGCGAGCTTTCTAACATGATCAACTTCCTTATTATCCAGAAGACCAATAAAATTAAATGGACGTCTTGGTCCGGGATCAAGACAAGCGTCAATCGCAATGAAAGAAAATTTTTCCTTGTTTGCCGATATTTGGTGTATATAAGAACGTGAATGATTTCTTCCTTGAACTGAGTAATTTGTGTAATAGTTTTCTGAAGAATTAAGTGCTATAACATTGAAATTGTCTGAAAAACAAAATTATATCCTGATAAATATATATTTTACAATAAAATTGAATCTATTAATTATTTATTATAATTTTTACCATGGTTTCCTCTAACATCGAGCCAAGTAGTTCTCTTTGTAACATCAGTCTCTTTAAGTATTCTTTTATAGTGCTCCCATTCATCTAAAATTTGTTTAGATCCCATTGCATCCTTAGTTTTAGCATCAGTTAAATCGCCCGATGCTAATACAACAGCAGGTTTTATTGTCCTAACTGTAATATCACAAAATTCTTTAAATTCCGTTATTCTTGAGTAATCTTTAAAAATACTAATGTGTATATCTGAGATCTATAAAAATAAAAAATTTCATTATTAATTTTTTTTTATTACTAAACACTAGAAAATAAATATTGAAAAAATTTTTTATTTACCTGCAAAAACCACATAAGATGATCTGGAGAATCATCAATATCGTAATATTTCGGTTTAATTGTCTCTACATTCGTTTCGACGTCTGTAGCAATTAAATTAGTTACTTTGGCAACAAAAATTGAGAGCATCAAGATAAAAATGAGAAAAGCTATGGTAGACATTGATACTTTCATTTTTTATCTATGATTATAACAATAAATTAACATTTATATTTTAATTAATAATCCGTAAAGAATTAAAAAAATTCATAAATTTCTATATTTTTTTCTTTTCGTTTTCTTGCAGTCGGAATTTTTTTCATAAAACACAACAATTATTGTCATGTCGAATTCATTTATTTTCAATGTAAAATTATTATCCAAACAGTATGAAAATAATAACAAATTTTTTTTTCAGCTCAGTATTCATTTACACAAAAATGAAACGACTCACAAGTGGTTATTGCAATGCATCAGCTGATATTATAAATATAAATATACCTAGTCCACCTTAGATTAAAATTTGATAAAATTTTGTTGCGTCACAGGATTATTACGTCGTATTTAGAAATTTTTTTTAATTTTGAAAGAAAAAATTTCATCAACCAATTAATTTAAAATACACCAGCTCCTAAATGATGCTGTCATATTTATGTCCATGTGAATATTAACATAAAAAGATATATTAAATAGTAAATATTTCATTCATATATAAAAATAACAAGTGTATTTTAACTGTCGATAAAACAGAAATTTTCTCTTGACATATATAAATATAATGACAACATATTTAAAAAAGCAATGTAAATATGAAAAAAATTAAAAAAAAAAATAAATTTTGACCATAACGATGAAAATAGTTAATATTAATTTTAATTTATATTTTTTTTAAACTTATAATTAATATGAAAATAGGAACACTATTGATTGATTTTTACGACCAATAGATTTTTAAAAATAAAACATTAAAAAATGTAAGGTTATGTGAACATCATTTTATTTTATATATATACGTATATATGTATATATAAATAGTTTGCACGAAATTTTTGCATTTAGTACCTGTTTAGTCAGTATCAACATCATTAATTATTTAACATTTACACTCATTTTAGCTCGCGATATAGTGTAAATAGTATAGATTGTGTAATTATACCAATAACAATGGTAATACGATTAATAAGTTACAGTTTTCCCTGTTTAACAAAACACAACGCCATAATAGGACGAACAAAACTTTTCTCAAATAAACAATTGTATTATAACAATTTATTATCAAAATGTCAACCTATTGTTGGAACAAGATTCAATAGTGGTAACAGTATAGAGCGGGCTCAAACAAAAAAAAATATTCCTCAAGCAAAGCCTGTTATTACACCTGTAAGAAATCCATTAATTGTTGATGGAGTTACCGGTAACAAACCTGGTCAACAAAAACGTAATTGTTTTCACCCGGGAGTATCTAACCTAGGTGAAGAAACTTTGACATCAAAAGATAGTTCACCGATAACAAGTTCTGATATGATAAAAGGAATGCTTAGTTATATTTGGCCAAAAGATGATCCAGAAATACGTAAAAGAGTTAAATTGGCTGTTGGTTTGTTAGCCGGTTCAAAGATAGTTAGTGTTTCAGTCCCATTTTTCTTTAAACATGCCATTGACAAGATCAATGCTGAATCAGTAGCTGCTGGAGGTGATGCCCTTCTTAATTTAAGTACGGCTCCAGATACAATATCTACTGTTGTAACTTCACTTCTTCTAGGGTACGGAATAGCTCGTTGCAGTGCTGCTGGATTTAACGAATTGAGGAATGCTGTGTTTTCAAAAGTGGCACAAAATTCAATTCGTAAAATAGCTAAAAATGTTTTCTTCCATCTTCACAATCTTGATATGTCTTTTCATTTGACGAGACAAACAGGAGCATTATCCAAGACAATTGACCGAGGAAGTCGTGGAATTAATTTTGTTCTATCAGCAATGGTTTTTAATGTTGTACCAACTATATTTGAATTAGCTCTAGTCAGTACCATATTAGGAATTAACTGTGGAATTGAGTATTCAGCTATTTCTTTAGGATGCGTTGGTATTTATGCTGTCTTTACTCTTGGGGTTACGCAATGGAGGACCAAGTTTCGCGTTTACATGAATAAAGCAGAAAATGAAGCTGGTAATAAAGCTATTGATTCACTTATTAATTATGAAACCGTTAAGTATTTCAATAATGAAAAATTTGAAGTTGAAAGATATGATTCATCACTTAAAAAATACGAAGAAGCATCATTAAAAACAAGCACCAGTTTAGCATTACTTAATTTTGGACAAAATTTTATTTTTAGCGGAGCTCTAACATTGATTATGTTAATGGCTGCAAAAAATATAGCTAATGGAACGATGACTGTTGGTGATTTAGTCATGGTCAATGGATTACTATTTCAATTATCAGTTCCGTTGGGATTTTTAGGCTCTGTTTATCGAGAAGTTAGACAAGCATTGATTGACATGCAAACAATGTTTTCATTAATGGCACGACCGCCGGCCATCCAAAGTGTACCTAATGCAAAACCCTTCGTTGTTTCACCTGCAACATCAACCATTATTTTTGATAATGTCAACTTCCAATACGTTCCAGGAAAAACAATATTAGATAATATTTCTTTCACAATACCAAGTGGAAAAAAAGTTGCCATCGTAGGTGGATCTGGATCAGGTAAAACATCGATAGTGAGATTATTATACAGATTTTTTGAACCACAAAAAGGTAACATTTTGATAAACGATCAAAATATTTGCGGTGTCGATCTGCAGGAATTGAGACAAGCTATTTCTATTGTACCTCAAGATTCAGTATTATTTCATGATACTATTTATTACAATTTGAGTTATGGAAATTTAAATAAAAGTAAAGATGAAGTTTATGAAGCAGCAGCAATGGCTAATTTACATGATATCATCCTCCAATGGCCTAAAGGATATGACACTCCGGTTGGTGAAAGAGGGTTGAAATTGAGCGGTGGTGAAAAACAAAGAGTAGCAATTGCTCGAGCTATTTTAAAAAATAGTCCGATATTGATATTTGACGAGGCTACATCAGCTTTAGATTCAATTACGGAAATGCATATTTTGGATGCATTAAGACGTGCAACTATGGGACGAACATCGATTGTTATTGCTCACCGCTTGTCAACAGTTATGGATGCAGATGAAATTTTAGTTTTAGAAAATGGAAAAGTTGCTGATAGAGGAACACACCAAGAATTGTTACAGAAATCCCAATCTGTATATAAGCAACTCTGGAATGTTCAGCATTTGGGTGTCATTGGTTCTTCCGAAAAAAGTAACATTGAAATAAACAGTTAAAGAAGTGTAATCAATTATAAAACATTTCTCATTTTAGCATTTAACAATAATGAATAAATAAAATAAATGTATATTCATTGTAATTAGTTATAAAATAGTTTACAATTATCGTTACTCCATCATTGATTAAAACTGATTGAAAGTTAAAGATCAAATAATTTTTTAAGAAATTAAATGTTTTTAATTAATTTAAAAAATCTCTCAACGACAAATTAAACAATTGTTTTTAAAAAAACATATTTTATAAATTAGCGTAGTTTAAAGTGATCAGTCAAAAAACCGTTCTTTGACATAGTCGACATTAACATTTACTATTTTATAAATAATTCTGCGTTTAAATCGGCATTATTAATTCAATACTAAAATTTTACTTCTTGAATATAAAAGTTACATTTTTTTTTTTATTATAACTATAAATTTATTCAAAATATGACTACTGTCTTTAAAATTATCAATGAAAAATATTTTGTCAATTTTACCTCAACTTTAAAGTTTTGTTATTAAATGTATTCATAAAATTGTATAAACCATAGTTTTTATTTATTGTTGTGAAATTATTAATTATAATAAATGTAATATTTGCGATGTAAAAGAGACTTACCAGATGTTGTATGGCATATATGTATGAAGATAAATAAATCTATTTATTCTTAATTTAGACTTGTAATGGTTTTTTCAAGTTCGTCTAATATACGATTTTGTGATTATAGAATTGAGTGTTAACAAAAAAAAATATTGTAAAGTGATGTTTTATTGCAATGTTTCGTTGGATAATCAGTTTCTCTGAAATATGCAATGAATCTTAGCAATCAAAAACTGCTCAATAGAATTTTATCTAACATTTTTTAACATGTAAAATTGTGTTAATTTCAGAATTACCTAATTTATAAAGTAAAAAATTTATCAGTTGAGTACTAAACATAACAATGATGTAAAAAATAAATTTAATCATTATTTTCAAATTTTCAGTTAATTAAAGAGAATAATTTTTTTAGTGCAAAAAATTTTAGATACTTGATCTTTCAAACTAAAACATAAAAAATTGTAATGGAAGAAATTTTACGCAAAATTACATTAAATGTTTAACTGCAATTTATTCACTGATAATTCTGAACATTATTTATATTATAATTAAAGATATATCTAGTTAATGACATCTATCAATTTCAAGATATTTAAATATATTGACAATTTAAACTTTGTAGCCGACGAGGTGTCTTTTGCCAATGACCTCACCAATGAAAAACCAGCACCAAACCTCAATGAAAACTAGGGTGTTGAGCCAAGCTTCGGAGACGGTAAGATTTTTATAACCTCCGGTTTTCGCTGAATGAAGCAATTTACCAAAACCCTGTCGAATGGCTGGTAAATCTCCCAAAGTTGGTGGCGATAGTTCCACTTTAGCATATCGCATAAATCTCACGGCTTCTGGTTTAGCCACAACGTAAGCCTCTGTTTAGAATAAAAACAAAAAAATAATAATTAGTTGCATAGTTACTCATAAATTAATAATTTAGAATGATTAAATATATCAGACATCATTGTTGTTATGTAAGAATTATCAGTCTTATTCGAAAATAAATTTTTATAATATTCATGTTTACAATAAAAATATTTGTTTATTACTTACTTTTTGCTCCATTAATCAGTGCTGGAACTAATTTCGACATTTTTATTGATATTTATGTTTATTTTAATAAAAAAATTTGACAACGAATCTCTCAATCAATGGCCAGTTGGAGAGAGGTTAGTTTTAAGGCCTTATGTCTATTGAGCATTGAGTCAATATTTCTAAGAGAAGAATTTTTTGTCGAAAAATTTTTAACCAATCCAATTAAATGTAGTCACCTGACAGTGAACCAATTCTCTGATAGCGCGCTTTACTTTGTAGTACAATGTGAGTGCAGCCTTAAATTAACACTTATTTATGTATACCATAAATACTCTTAACCAATCACACGATAATTGATACACACATGTTTATTATATTTTTCACGTAAGTGTATTATAGAAGATTGTTATATGTTGTTGGTTGTTGGCTTATTGCCGAATTTGATGTAAGAAACAATCATAGACAATTGTTGACAATTTTACTTAAATCACACAGTTATTTTTCAACTACAATTATACTTGGGTGAGTATTATGACTGATAATTATTTTACATTTTTAATTTTTTAAGTCATGTTAAAAAATATTAACATTTAACCTCTACTTGAAATATATTCATTTCACATTATTATTTTTTAATATTTTAGATTAAAATTCAAAGATGTTCAATCAAAGTACAGCATTGGGAACCGGAACTCCAAGTTCTGCAAATCCTATGAAAGATTTTGAAGTAGTTTCTCCTCCGGATGATTCAATCTCTAGTTTAGCATTTAGTCCGTCGTCAATCCAAAATAATTTTTTGGTTGCCGGTTCTTGGGATTGTAATGTTAGATGTTGGGAAGTTGAACAGACAGGAAAAACTGTCCCAAAATCTATGCAAACAATGGGAGGTCCTGTATTGGATGTTTGCTGGCATGATGTAAGAATTTACTTTTGATATTTTAATACATGGTAGAATTAATAGATTAAGTAAGCAGTTTATTCGAAATAAGTATGTAAGGGTATTGCTCCAATTTTACCTTGAATCTTATTTTAGGTAATTAGATTTTTTTACCTCATTAAAATGATATTATAATAACATTCGGTAATCATCCTATAAATGACAATGTTTCTTATTCTTAGATAAATTTAAAAAAAATTTTTGTTCAATTATCTACATCATTAAGAGAATAATGAAAATTTTGTCTCTGGCGTATTTATATGATAACATGAGTTTTTTAAATTAAATTTAGTATTATTAGAAAAATCATGATCTAAATGTGTGCTTTTTTAATGTTTTATATGCTTTTCAGCAATAGTTAATTTATTATGATAGGTTTTTGAAGTAATTATAGATTTGAATTTCGCAATAAACAAAATTAGTTAATTTATTTATTTTGTTTTGTCCATGTCATGTGATTATACGTCTAAAATTAATTTATGTAATTAAGAGACTGAGCAAAATTTTATAACGGGTCTGTCTTTATCGTAAATTGGTTTTGATATTTTTTCAGCGATAGTCATTAATGATTTAAATAATTGAGAGAGTAAGGAAAATTTTATAACGAGTACATCATTATTTTTAAAGAAATTTTTACAGTTAAATTTGGTATCATCAGAAAGGTCTTAACAAGAATTTTTGCTTTTTCACGGTTTTATATATTTATCAGTGATAGTCAATTTTTTTATGTCAATTTTTTTGGAGTAGTTTTGAATAGTTTATTGGTTCTATAAATTTGTTCCGTCACATTTTCCATAAAACTATTTGTAATTGATCCTGTCATAGCAGTTTGTTCGTTATTATTTAAAATATGAATTTAGTTAATATCACTTAATGCTTAAAAAAAATATAAAAATTAACAATTATTATATATGTTATTAAATAGGATGGAACAAAGGTATTTATGGCTTCTTGTGACAAAATGGTCAAGTGCTGGGATCTAGGTTCAAATCAAAGCGTTCAAGTAGCAGCTCATGATGCTCCAGTTAAAACTTGCCATTGGATTAAAGGAACTAATTATTCGTGTCTTATGACTGGTTCTTGGGATAAAACATTGAAATTTTGGGATACGAGAAGTCCTAATCCAATGTTGGTTATTAATCTACCTGAAAGATGTTATTGTGCTGATGTTGTAAGTATCATAACTATTTTTTTAAATTAATAAATGTTAACCAATTTTGCTAAATTACAATACAATACAGGACTACCCGATGGCTGTAGTTGGAACTGCAGGACGAGGTCTGATAATTTATCAACTTGAAGGAACTCCTCAAGAATTTAAACGGATTGAATCACCACTTAAGTATCAACACCGTTGTGTCGCGATCTTCAAAGACAAAAAGAAAGTTCCAAATGGTTATGCACTTGGAAGTGTAGAAGGACGCGTAGCTATTCAGTATGTTAATCCTGTCAATCCAAAAGATAATTTTACATTCAAGTGTCATCGATCAAATGGAACACCTAATGGTTACCAAGATATTTACGCTGTCAATGATATTGCTTTCCATCCAGTTCATGGTACTCTCGCAACGGTGGGAAGTGATGGAACATTTAGCTTTTGGGACAAGGATGCCAGGACTAAACTTAAGCCCTCTGAACCAATGGAACAACCCATTACATGTTGCTGTTTTAATCACAACGGCCAAATATTTGCGTACGCTGTATCTTATGATTGGTCGAAAGGTCATGAGTTTTACAATCCAATGAAAAAGAATTATATTTTCCTCAGGTCATGTTATGAAGAGTTGAAACCACGATCTACATCATAACTTTGATCTTTTATTCCATTTTTTACTTATATTATTCATATTAATCTATAATAAAAATTTTCAAATAAATTTTTATATTCATCTAAGTCTGACTGGTACTGTTGTATAAATAACTTGAAAAAAAAAAATGAATTTTTCCATTCAAATAATTTAAAATTTTAATTTAATTTATTTAAATGCATCAATCCATTAAATTAACAGTAGTGTATCATTTAAATTCTTATGTTATACTTAAATAATTTATTATTTTTAAATGATTCAAGTATTTGTCAATAACCTTCGTGGAATATAAATTTTTGAGATTAAACTGTTTACAATATTTCATTAAAATACGAATAAAATTATGTACTTTAATATCCCAAATTAATGTATAGTGAATTTACGATGCATACTTTGACTGGAATTTTTATACGAATAGTTAATAAATTGAGTGTTAAAAGATTACTACAATAAATAAATTTTCATGTACAGAATACTTTTTTTTTTTATTTCAGACATGCAAATTTTGAAATACCTAAATGAATTGGTTAATATTTATCTTTGCAAATAGTTTTGATTTATTCTGTATTGATAGGTAGCACGAATAAGTTACCATATTTTTTGCATAGTTTACTTTTTATTTTAACAAAAAAAGAAAAAATATATAAATGTATACATTGGTTACAAATTTGTCATGAAACTTTTTGAATGACAAAGATACTATAGTTAATTAAAATTTAATTAGTACTATTATCATTCATAATCATTGTAGATATTATTTCGTTAATTAAATTATAAATTTATAAACTGATAAGAACTATATATTGATAGTAATAACAAGTGTCAACACAATTTTAGAAATACAAGAGGTATTTTTTTTTCTACAATTGTCAAAGTTCAATTCCGAATGATTCATTTGACCATAATCATTTGAACTTATCTAAATAAAAACTGATCACATACTTTTTTATATATATTGATAAGAATTATATAAGTAAACGATTATAATTTTTTTTCCAATTGTGAGATTATATAATCTATTCTAATACTTTTTAAATTACCCGCCGACTAAGCCATAATAGGTATACTTTCTCTTTTGTGAAATTAAAAAATTAAAACTAAGAAAAATTTGTATATTAGCTGAAAATGAAGATATTTAACGTCACTCTATTCACATAAAAAATAAGTGTTTATATTCACAAAGTAAGTAGTGACTTAGTTAATTATTTTTTTGCTTTCATGAAAACATTTAAAAATGGAATAAACTGTATAAGTATGGAGAGTAAAGGACCTCTATACACAGATTGTAAGTAAAATAAAAAAAGAAAAAAAACATGACGGAAGGAAAAGGGATAAAAGAACGTGTGTTGGTCGAGTGGTGTAACTTGAGAAACACGCCGTCGCACAAGTTACGCGTGGCAGTGCGACCTCTAGCGTTCGTTACGCGGTCAGTTCATCAGTGATCGCAGTTCTCCTGTTCTTTCCCAGGGAGTCCGCCATAGTTGGCGCACGTACAGTTTTAATCAGGCTGAGAATAATCGAAAAACATCCAAGATGGTATGTAAAATAATTATAAACATATAAATTTACATTAATATATGCGCCATCGACAATATAAAAATTCTAATATTTTTTAACAATATCTATTCATATCTATCTAACATGGATATAAGTTTTGCATTACTCCAGATTGCGCAACTATTGGGCGCCTCATTGTGCTCACATTTTTTGTCATTAATCATCAATTTTAATTGAAATGAAATATTTTTCATTTTCATGTATATATTGTCTTAGTTTTATAATTTTTTATAAATTACTAATTGAATTCATGATGCGTTTTATCAAAATATGTTTGCCAACCCACGACATCAGAAGGCATGTCACGGGGTCTGCCTCAGCGCGTCATAGTGATAATTCATCTACCTATTTAAACTCAACTATAATAATGAATTTTTTTCAATCGATTCACTGAGTGTTTATCATCAATGGTATTGTCACTAATTTATGTTTCCTTTGTTTAGGTGAATTTTACGGTAGACGAGATCCGTGCGATGATGGACAAGAAGAAGAACATCCGAAACATGTCCGTCATTGCGCACGTCGATCATGGAAAGTCAACTCTGACAGACTCCCTTGTGTCCAAGGCTGGTATTATTGCCGGTGCAAAGGCTGGTGAGACGCGTTTTACTGATACGCGTAAAGACGAACAGGAGAGATGTATTACAATTAAATCAACGTATGTTATAATTTTTCAACAGTTGTTTGGTAATAACTTTTTAACATCAACTAATTAATACTTTGATACCTTTAGTGCCATCTCTATGTTCTTCGAGCTCGATGAGAAAGATTTGGTCTTCATCACCAACCCTGACCAACGTGATAAAGCAGAGAAAGGTTTCTTAATAAATTTGATTGACTCGCCTGGTCACGTTGATTTTTCAAGTGAAGTAACAGCTGCTCTTCGTGTCACCGATGGTGCCCTTGTTGTCGTCGATTGTGTGTCTGGTACGTTTAATATTTTCTCATGCTGATTGAAATATTTTTAATGAATATTGAGTATAATTAGAAGTTTTATTTCAAAGGTGTTTGTGTACAGACTGAGACTGTATTGCGTCAAGCTATTGCTGAGCGTATTAAGCCCGTTTTATTCATGAACAAGATGGACCGTGCTTTGTTGGAGCTCCAACTGGAAAGTGAAGATCTTTATCAGACTTTCCAACGTATTGTTGAAAATGTCAACGTTATTATCGCTACATACTCTGATGATGATGGTCCCATGGGTGAAGTTAGAGTAAGTAATTTAAAGCTTTAATTTTTCAAAATTTTATAATATTACACATGTGTAATGAAATTATTTACGATAATTGAATTTTGGTTTGAATAGGTTGACCCGAGCAAAGGTTCCGTTGGTTTTGGATCAGGTCTTCACGGTTGGGCCTTTACTCTCAAACAATTCTCTGAAATGTACGCTGAGAAATTCAAGATCGATACTGTTAAGTTGATGAACCGTCTTTGGGGAGAATCATTCTTCAATCCCAAGACCAAGAAATGGAGTAAACAGAAGGAAGCTGACAATAAACGTTCCTTCTGTATGTACGTTTTGGACCCAATTTACAAGGTAATTATATTTTTTTTATTAAGTATGTTTTTTTTTTAATTTCCTTCCAGCACATTCGCGTTTCGCTGTAGTACAATAATTAGTTTTCTTTGAAAGCTGATTAGAGCACTGGGACAGTGTTTACAGTGCGCTAATGGAAGGAGAGTAAAAAGTAACTGTGTTTAAACGCTGCCACTGGACCTCTATCTTTATGTTCGTTAGTGGCATTGCTACGGCTCAGCTTCAATATTATTACTTAAAGAATAAATATTTTTTTATGTAATAAAAGAATGAGTATTGATTAATTTTTTTTTGTTTTTAGGTCTTTGACTGCATCATGAACTACAAGAAAGATGAAGCTGATAATCTTCTTACTAAATTGGGTATCACTTTGAAGCCTGAAGACAAGGACAAGGACGGAAAAGCTCTTTTGAAGGTTGTAATGAGAACTTGGTTACCAGCTGGTGAAGCTTTACTTCAGATGATAGCCATTCATCTTCCATCACCCGTAACTGCTCAAAAATACCGTATGGAAATGTTGTACGAGGGTCCTCATGATGATGAAGCTGCTCTTGGTATCAAGGTAATTTATTCATCTATTAACAAAATATTGTATAATACAGATTTTTGCACGCCGCACAGCATGTGGGAGTACTCTATTCTCGACATGCCGCTATGTGACGATTTAAAAATTTTTTTTTTTTAATGTGATGATTGTTCTATCACAGACCTGTTCTGAAATATAATGAACGATGGATAAGAACGGCCAACTGACTATTTTATAATAATGAAAAAAATGATCTGTAAATCTACATTGAATACAAATTATTTAATTGACTATTTTATTTTTTTAGAACTGTGACCCCAATGGTCCACTCATGATGTACGTGTCAAAAATGGTACCGACATCTGACAAAGGTCGTTTCTACGCTTTTGGACGTGTGTTCTCTGGTAAAGTTTGCACCGGTATGAAAGCCCGTATCATGGGTCCAAACTTCACTCCAGGAAAGAAAGAAGACTTGTACGAGAAAGCTATCCAACGTACTATTCTCATGATGGGTCGTTACGTCGAAGCTATCGAAGACGTTCCATCTGGTAAGTTTTTAAAAAATTTTTTTTCTTATTTTTTATTTTTTTTTTTTTTATTTCTATGATGATTGTTCTTATCACAGACCTGTTCTGATAATAAATGAACGACGATATAAGAACGGCCAACTGATGAATTATTTACCAAATGATAATTAAATAAAATAAAATGATTAATGAACAGTAATTAATAAATTAATCGTTTACTTTTTTGTACAGGTAACATCTGTGGTCTTGTTGGTGTTGATCAATTCTTGGTTAAGACAGGTACCATTACCACTTACAAGGATGCTCACAACATGAAGGTCATGAAGTTCTCAGTATCACCTGTAGTACGTGTGGCTGTTGAGCCAAAGAACCCAGCTGATTTACCTAAATTGGTGGAAGGTTTGAAACGTTTAGCCAAGTCCGACCCTATGGTACAATGTATCATTGAAGAATCTGGTGAACACATTATTGCTGGTGCCGGTGAATTGCATCTTGAGATTTGTCTTAAAGATTTGGAAGAAGATCATGCTTGCATTCCTATCAAAAAGTCAGACCCAGTTGTTTCATACAGAGAAACTGTTTCTGAAGAATCAGACCAAATGTGTTTGTCCAAGTCACCAAACAAACACAATCGTCTCTTCATGAAAGCTCAACCAATGCCAGATGGTCTTGCTGAGGACATTGACAACGGAGATGTAAACCCAAGAGATGATTTCAAATCACGTGCTCGTTATCTTGGTGAGAAATACGATTATGACGTAACCGAAGCAAGAAAAATCTGGTGTTTCGGACCCGACGGATCTGGACCAAACATTCTCGTTGATTGTACTAAAGGAGTACAGTATCTTAACGAAATTAAGGATTCTGTTGTCGCTGGTTTCCAATGGGCCACGAAAGAAGGAGTTCTTTCAGAAGAAAATCTCCGTGGTGTACGGTTCAACATCTATGATGTTACACTTCATGCTGATGCTATCCACAGAGGTGGTGGTCAAATTATCCCCACAACCAGACGTTGTCTGTACGCTTGTCTGCTCACTGCCTCACCAAGGCTTATGGAGCCAGTGTATCTTTGTGAGATTCAATGTCCAGAAGTAGCTGTCGGTGGAATCTACGGAGTACTCAATCGTAGACGTGGTCACGTATTTGAAGAACAACAAGTCACTGGTACACCTATGTTCGTTGTTAAAGCTTACTTGCCAGTAAATGAATCGTTCGGTTTCACTGCTGATTTACGATCAAACACTGGAGGACAAGCTTTCCCACAATGTGTCTTCGATCACTGGCAAATCCTTCCTGGTGACCCGCTTGACCAGGGTACAAGACCTTACCAAGTTGTTCAGGTTTGTATTATATATACATTTATATTTTCGTTATTACTATTACCTCAAATAAAAATCCACGGTCATAACTGATGGTTATGCAATTTATAAGTATTGCCATTTTTTAATCCGTGGAAAATTAAATGTTAACTTAAAGTTTAAATTATCTGGCTGATCTAGGTAGTTTGAATAAAGCAACGACAATTTTAACTTTTTATTTAAACTCTTTTTCCTTTTTTTATTTTTTTTTTTTAATAATTAATTAAATGATTAATTTTTTTTCTCTTTATTTCAGGATACGAGAAAAAGGAAGGGATTGAAAGACGGTCTCCCAGACTTGGCATCATACTTGGACAAATTGTAACCAATTTGGATTTTTGCACTCTATTTAAATATTGTATTTCAATTAAACGACAGCGGATACAATCGATTCCGTAATGTCAATATAACTTCGGTGGCTTTGTTTAATACTACCATTTGTTGAGATTTTGAATTAATGCGGAGAATTGGAAAAATAAATTTTAAAAAGTATTACAGGATTATCTTCGCTAATGAAAAAAAATTTTAGCCACTGTAATGAATTCTCTAATTAAATAAATCCTGTAATTTTTTACATTACTTTTTTTATAATTCAGCTAATATTATTAATTCTCGTAATTAAGTTTTTCTTTGTCTTCATTTTCTTGTTTTTTTTTTTTTTTAAACGACTGAACGAATAAAATGAGATAAAGAAAGAGAAATACGATAAATGTATTCACGTTAAGGGCGTAAAGATACGACAAATATAAAAATCTTATAATGAATGAAATTTCTTTTATTTAGTTTAAATACCTTATATAGACTAATAAAAAATTAAATAACTGTTTAAGACCATAAATAAAACACTAACATACTTGGTTCGTGAAAATATATTTAAATACTAGTACCATATAAATTTTTTTCACAAATACTGTTCATTTGAATACAATTTACTTTGAAAATTTAATTACACAATTAATGTACAAATAACTTTAACCAATATTCAAAATTAATCAACAGATTTATACTCTTATAGAGTCGATTCAATATATTTTTTTTAAACTTGATCAGTTTTGTTTTGTTATAATTTTTATTTCAAGTTTAAACAAATAATAAAATTATTAGAAATTATGTACAAATAATTATAAAACATTTCGGTCTTTATAGTTCATCATCATCGTTGACATTCTGCTGATTAATTACACTGTTGTAATCGTATTTTTATAAATGCCTGCTAAAGATTGAGCTGCAAGAAGGATAGTATCTCTACGAGATACACCAGAAAGCGCATGGTGCCATTCATTGAAATTAACCTTAAACAAATAAAAATCTTTAATAATAGTTCAAAAAACCAAAATACTTAAAGTAATATAAAAAAGTCCATTTACTTGTAAATTGGTAGACATCAAACTTCCAATTGATACAGCCAAACCCAATGTTTTAAGTGGATAAGTATCGGGTGTAGATTCTTTAGCAGTTGATACAAATTGACTTGGTACAGGTGTCATTTGTGTAAACATTTGCAGATTAACGTCATTTTTTGGGTCATCAAGAAGTATAACCGCTAATTCATACCATTTATCTTCACCAATTTCCACCAAAAAACTTTGCACTGCAATAATTGGAATGTCTTTTGGAATCTCAAGAGCATTACGTGCATATTTAATACGATGTTTTGCTCCATTAACTCCAGCAGCAAAACCAACTGGTTGTGCAGGAATAGCCGATGTATCAATCGCTACACCTCTGTACGAAATTAAAAATAAATTCAATTATTATTAATCATCAATAAACATATAATTTATAAATTTAATTTTATCTTACGTGATAGTCGCTTTTCCAAATGCTTCTTGAAAAGCTTCACGAATAGGGCTGACTTTGACTTCCTTATTAGATGCCACAACAATTTCAACATCACCACCTGAATCTGAAATCCATGTGTCTAATAATGTCCAAATGTAATTACTAGCATTAACCAACATATTTTACATATTAATTATAGCTATTAAATGTTTAATAAGAATTATTCAATGAGAAAAAATATCAATAATTTAAAATATTTTACTATCGGCTACACGGTGAGAAATGACAGAATTTTTAACTGTGAGTGTATAAAACCAACTGCTCTACTTAATCCCAAAATAGAAACATCTATAACTAGTTTACGAGTGGAGGACAAGGATACCCTTCAACAGCTGAATTTTAAAAAGTGAAAATATTCAATCATAATTAAAAAAAAAAAGTCAATCGTTCAATTAAAGCGTAATGTTTTCGCGAATGATTACTTACAAATAAACTCACGCATCTGGGGATCCAAAGTAGTTATCATTGAGTTGACACTGCTTTTAGCTTTTTCAGCAACTTTACTGAGCATACTGTTATTAACAACATTATCTTTGACCCATGAAAATAATGAGGCACCGACGATTCCCATATCTTGTGATTGATTGTCCTCTAAGCACACAGATTCTAGCGGTTTCTGAGATTCAGTTGGAGTTTGTTGACCTTGTGCTTGCGGTTGTTTTGTTTGAACTCCAAGATCCCCGGAAATTTCTTCAGGCTTTTCGGTACTTTCAACTTTGACAGCATTTTGTCCAGTTTCTTTTGGCAGTGAATCTAATGGTGGCGACTGATTGGCAATAAAACTAGGCAAAGCAGATGGTGGAGCAACATTTGACAAAAGATTTCCTGCTGACGATGATCCACTTAAAGGCGTTATTATCGATACAGATGGCAATAAACTGCTCATTGAATCTAAAAAATTATATTTTTTTTTTTAGGAATATTTCTAATAAAATATAATAGTTTCCATATTCTAAAATAACTGATAATCTGATAGTAGTAAGAGACAAAAGTTTTCAACGGAATGTAAATATTTACGTCATTTAAATATAATAAAGTAATCGAACCAGTTTTAGTTGTTTCGCCAGATATTGATACATCATCAACTCGTTTTTCGACGAATTCAAACGTTGATTCTCCATTTGATTCATCCGTCATTTTGCAATAATTATCAAAAGATTGAGAATAATTTATAAAAACTTTATTTATATCCTTTGTTTATGAAATGTCGGATACAGTCTAATGGAAACTGAAATTTCGTAGAGGAAAATGACACATGACACGTGGCGCTAGTGGTTTGACTTCTTTTTACATAAGTACGCTCTCATACGTATTCATTCCAAATAAATAAATAAATAATTATCTGTCAATATTTTTTAATTTTTTTTTAATTTATTGAAAATAAAATTAATGCATTCATAGAGTGAAAAAAAAATTTATTTCGTACCAATGAGATATCAATCAATTTTTCCTATTATAAACATTAAATAATGATTATCAAAGCTCAAATTCAAAGAGTTTCCTTTTTGTAACGTGGCGTTGTCTATTTGATTTTTTATTATTATTATTATTATTAAGAACTAAAATTACAATTAAATGTATCGGTATGACAGTAACTATTACTTTTTTTTTTTTTATTTTTATATAGATAATTTTTTATATAGTCGCGACCATAAAGTAAATAATTATTTAGATTGGAGTTAAAATGTAAAATACTAAATTGTAATCTCCTTCTACTCACCATGGCTATTACTATGGCCCCTTTTTTGTAGTATAGTAAGAGTAGGTGACATTACCATTCATTTCATTTTATTTTTTATTTTTTTTTTTCAGTATTACAATCGGAGTTAATCTAATTTTTATATTATATTCCAAATAATTAAAACTCTAAAATGCCGAAAAAAAAGACGGGACAAAGAAAAAAAGCAGAAAAACAAAAATTACGGCAAAAAGAAATTAGAACAGCTAAAGATCAATTGGATATCGCAAAATTTCCTTCCAATGCGGTCATGGTAAATTTCATTTATAAAATTAAATTTAATAATAATTTACAGTTTTATAATTATTAATAAAATATGATTGTTTTTTATTTTTTAGGAATGTGATAAATGTAACAAAAAGCAAAAAAATCGAGCATTTTGTTACTTTTGTTCCAGTGTGCAGAGGTTACCAATGTGCGCTCATTGTGGAAAGATAAAATGTATGTTAAAAACTGGAGACTGTATTGTTAAACATCCTGGAGTATTTATCACAGGTTTAGGGATGGTGGTATGTTCTAATTTTTTCACTAATAATTCAATCGCATATACACAAAGCACAATTACTATAAAACTGTCATAGTTAAAACCCTTAAGGCTAGGCTGTAGTAAATGTATTGTCTAAAATTTAATTTTTCTAATAACTTTTTAAAAAGATTTTTAAATGAATTATTATAAAGCTTCCGCAATATCTAGTAATTATTTAATATATTCTTTTTCGGAAATTTTATTGTATTAGATTTCAAAATTTATTTAAAATGGAGTTAAAAAAATAAGATTTCTGAAAATACATTGACTACGGCCTACCCTTAAGTATAATTTTACAATTATAGTGAAAGTATATATGTGTTTATACATAATAATATGTTATTGGCTCAAAAAATTAAATAATGTTATTTAAATTTAGATAGCATTAATTTATTTCATTATTAGACACGGCTCGGACAAACATTTTCAATTATTTACGAATAAAAATAATATATTATCTATTATAATTTCAGGGAGCGATTTGTGATTATTGTGAAGCTTGGGTATGTCATGGTAGAAAATGTCTAACAAGTCATTCTTGTACTTGTCCCCTGATGGACGCAGTTTGTCAGGAATGCGAAAGAGGCGTTTGGGATCACGGTGGAAGAATATTTAAATGTTCATTTTGTGATTGTTTTCTATGTGAAGACGATCAATTTGAACATCAAGCTTCATGCCAAGTTCTTGAAGCTGAAAGTTATAAGTGTAATAGTTTTTTCTATCTTAGCATCTTAATTATTATAATGATTAATATTATTAATTGAGTTTTTATTTTTCAGGCCAATCTTGTAATAAATTAGGCCAATATTCATGTTTAAGATGTAAAACATGTTACTGTGAGGATCATGTCCGTAGAAAAGGTTTTAAATACGAAAAGAATAAAGCGATTCCGTGTCCAAAATGTAGTTTTGAAACATCACAAACTAAAGATCTTAGCATGTCTAGTAAGTTTATTTTAAAATACAATTTTTACTTGTTCATTTCATTTAAATTTTATCTAATAAATTTTTAAATTAAAGCTCGGAGTCATAAATTTGGAAGACAAAATCAAGCTAGCAATTATGATTCTGATGACGAAGGTGGTAGTTATGGTGCTTATGGAACTTATGGAAATTATGGTGCAACGGCAGATGATGATGATGAAGATGACGATGATGATGAGGATTATGATGATGATGATGATGATGATGACGATGATGATGAGGATGAGGAAGATGAAAATGAATCATCCACTGGTTCTGACGACGATGAAGATAAAAAATCACACGAAAAAAAATCAACTGCTTAAATTTTTTTTTTATGGAATATTCTATGTGTATAAAACTTTGTATATTCTATGTAAATTTTATGATCTACCATAAAATATAATTAAAAGAAAAAAATTAATAAAAATTAACTTTGAAAATTGAATAGATTAGCGCTTCACAAAATGCTTTTAATTGACAGTTGATAACTTAGAAAACATAAATGTGTATATTTAACATACATGCGTATACATATAGTATACATAAAAAAATTATTCTCTTGAAAGGAAAAAAAAAAAAAACAGTAGTCTTAATCTTCGAAAGATCGGGTAGAACGGGAGACATTGACTCAGCATCATTATTTGTTTATCTAACGTCAAGGTAAATTACGTAATTTAATCTAGTGAACAATTTTAAAAAAGAAACAAAAACAAAACGGAAAATAAAGTGTCAGTGTCAATTTTGAAATTTTTTTTTTTGTTATTTTTGGAGTTGAAAAATAAACATAAAATTAAATAGAACAAAATTTTTATCCTTGTATACACGCAAGCAATTGAGCGATTGTCCTGTCAGACAAAATGTGTCACTTATTTTAACAGTCGTTTTTCATATCTTATGATTTTATTTTTGAATATTTTAATTAATAACCACCATTATACTTTTATTAAATTTATTATCATAGATAAAGTAATATGACAAATTAATGCGTATTATTAATTAAACTCATAATAATAATATTTACCAGTAATACAGGTCAAATCGCATATTGTTTTGTCGATTATTATTTTAAAAAATTGATTTGCAAAAGCAAGGTTAGTGATTTCACCATTACAGTGAATTACTTTAGTGACTTAGTATCAACTGTATACTACGTCATTGTATAATTTTTTTATCTACACAAATAAAATTTTCATCATTGTGCAGTATAATATACAACAGTTCATATATATTAAATAAGTGGCCTAATTGAAAATTGAACGCAGTAAATAATAATAGATCCAATTAATAAACATATGTATAATAATACGCTAATTTTAAAATAAATTTATCTGACTATACACATTAGTTTTAATTTATAGATACTTTATTTGATAAATAAATAATGTTAACTATTAATTTATAAAATAATAATAAATTTTGTTACAGGTTTATTTCTATCATTGGCTGGTAGTTTTTTTATTTATTTAATTTACTGCTGCATCAACAACATAACAGCTTCACAATGAGCTGCATTAGGTGTTGTTTGTATAATACGAGATCTTTAGTATCTGCGAATCATGTTACACATCATGGTAATTGTTTTTAAAATAATTATTATTCTAAATTATAAACAAAAACAGAAAAAAATAATCCAGCTTACTAAAACGAATTAAATTTATTTTTTAGTGCAAAAAATAGTACGAGTTGTCGCAACAAGATCATTAGCAACAACTAGTATGTTATCAAAGGCACCTAGTGAACCAACACCACCTAATAAAGACATTGGTAATACCGCGGGAAGTAATGGAAATGGAAAAGGAGGTGGCGGAAAAAAAAATACATTAACATGTCCAAAGTGTGGGGATCCTTGTACACATGTTGAAACATTCGTATGTAAGTTTAAATAATTTAAAATTTCAACTTTTATTAAGTAGCTCATCTTGGGTGAATGTCAAAAGTAGTAAACGTAAATCATACGTTTTTATGTGCTAATTGCCTACTTATATATCTGTATATAATATTGATAACTTGAAGCTTGCAATAACCTCCTCATTATTTGTTTATTATAACTACAAATTAATTAAAATTTTATTGATTGATTAAATGTCAACAAGCTGCATAAAAAATTGACTAAAAATTTTTTTTTAATACAGTCTTGAAAATGAATTGAAAAATTTTCTAAATAAATCAATTGAATAGTTTTTAAATGATTGATGAATATTAAAAGAAAAAACAATTTTTTTTTTTGGTTTTTATTACTTTCAAAACATTAAAAAAAAAGTACATACAAGTAAGCCTCCATTATTATTTATATTTTTTTCTGTATATCAACTATTACAATTTATTTAATCAAGTTTTTGTAGTATTTAAAGTTAACAACTTTTCAAATATTACAATACTGATGCGATCCAGAAATATTACTAAACCTTAATCCAAATCGAGTAAAGTGAGAAATCAATTAATACTTACTTAATTATGATGAAATTAAAAAATGAAATTGATTTATGATGTACTTGAAATAATATAAGGAAAAATTTTTTTTTAATTATCAATAGATCATAATTGTTTCATTCAGGCTTGACTTTTGATCTCGTTCGATTGACTTAGAAACTATTAGCACATTGATTTAAAAGATACTGTAATGCTGAATATTGGTAGTTGCCATTTATTTCTATAAGTATTGAGTTTCAAATGAATAGTTACAGCTATCAAGGAATAATAATTTTTAATTTTACTACAGCGTCAACGAGATTCGTGAAATGCGAAAAGTGTTCCCATTTCTTTGTGGTACTGTCGGAAATAGACTCAAAAAAAAGTCTCAAAGAGACAACAAGAAGTGATGATTCCAAACAAGGATTTTATCGGAAACCACCACCTCCTCCAAAAAAGGTAATAAATATCTCAATCACTGATCAGCAACAATAAATAAATTCATCAAGTGGCATCATTAAATTTCTACTTGAAATTTACTATAAAAAAAAATTAGTACTTACTCATTCATTTTCAATATTTACATGTCTGATACTTTTTGAGTAGAAATGTAATAACGCTTGTCAGTTTACTAATTTTACTAATATTAATGAATTTTTCAGATATTTGAATACTTGAATAAGCATGTAATAGGTCAAGAATATGCTAAAAAAGTTTTGAGTGTAGCAGTATACAATCATTATAAGCGTATTCACAATAATCTTCCACCTCAGAACTCAGTGCAAGCCAGTTCAAGTCAAGTTGGACCTCAAGAACTCAACTACCCGTTTACTCACAGAGGTCTTAAACCGCGTAAATAAAATTTATTGTCCTTATAAACATTAATTAATCCTTAATAATGATTCCAACTCCTTTGCACTACAAAATGTTTATAAACACAAATTGAAAAAACAAACAATACAAAAACTAAAGTACCATTGTCTTCATTACAGATCTACTTCACGTATCAAGTTTGGGGAATCCATTAAGTGTTGGTTTCCAAAATCCATCAAGTAATAATGATCAGCAAAAAGCAAATGCAAACCAATCAGTTCCTGGTTCAGATATTTTAGACAGTACACAACATCAATTAAAATTGGAGAAGAGTAATATTCTGCTATTGGGTCCGACTGGATCAGGAAAAACCTTATTAGCGCAAACAATAGCCCAATGTTTGGATGTACCCTTTGCAATTTGTGATTGTACAACTCTCACTCAAGCTGGGTACGTTGGTGAAGATATTGAGAGTGTAATAGCTAAATTACTTCAAGATGCAAATTATATTGTTGAAAGAGCGCAAATGGGTATCGTATTTTTGGACGAAGTAGATAAAATTGGCGCGGTACCCGGAATTCATCAGTTACGTGATGTTGGTGGTGAAGGTGTACAACAGGGTATGTTGAAAATGTTGGAAGGTACTATTGTCAATGTACCAGAAAGAAATAGTTCTCGTAAATTACGTGGTGATACTTTGCAAGTTGATACAACAAATATATTATTTGTTGCGTCTGGTGCTTATAACGGCCTTGACAGACTTGTATCACGACGTAAAAACGAAAAGTATCTAGGCTTTGGTGCTGCACCAGCTACTGAAAGTCCAGGTAGAAGAGCAGCAACATTAGCTGATATTGCCAATATGTCTCCATCAACTGAAGATGACAATAAAGAAAAAGATATTTTATTGAGACAAGTTGAAGCGCGAGATCTGATTGATTTTGGAATGATTCCTGAGTTTGTCGGAAGATTTCCCGTTTTAGTACCTTTCCATACACTTGACAGAAAAATGCTTGTAAGAATTTTGACTGAGCCTAATAATGCAATGGTTCCACAGTACCAAATGTTGTTCTCAATGGATAAGGTTTTCACTTTTTATTAATTATTA